>NC_041396.2:62592666-62890166 GCF_900747795.2 Erpetoichthys calabaricus
GGTCCCATTGTATGAGGATGCAGCAATGCACTGTACCAGTGCATGCTCCTCAACCTGACATGACCTGACTTTGCTAGTACTGGGTTGGAACCACTTTTGCTTTCAGAACTGCTCTAATTCTTTGTGGCATAGATTCAACAAGGTGCTGGAAACATTACCAGGGATTTTAATACTATTCTGCCACATCCCAAAAATGCTCTATTGGATTGAGATCTGGTGACTATGGAGGTAATTTGAGTACAGTGAACTCACTGTCATGTTCAAGAAACCAGTGAGATGATTTGATATTTGTGACATGGCATGTTATCCTGCTGAAAGTAGCCATCAGAAGATGGGTACACTGTGGTCATAAAGGGATGAACATAGTCAGCTGCAATACTCGGGTAGTCTATGGCATTTAAATAATGTTCAGTTGGTACTAAGGGGCCCAGAGTGGGCCAAGAAAATATCCCCCACACCATTACACCACCACCAGCCTGAACCATTGACACAAGGCAGAATGTGTCCATGCTTTCATGTTATTGACCCCAGATTTTGACCCTACCATCCAAATATTGCAGCAGAAATTGAGACTCATCAAACCAGGCAACATTTTTCCAATCTTCTGTTGTACAATTTTGGTGAGTCTGTGCAAATTATAGCCTCAGATGTCTGTTCTTAGCTGACAGGAGTGGCACCTGGTGTGGTCTCCTGCTGATGAAGCCCATTTGCTTCAAAGTTTGAAATGTTGTGCATTCACAGATGCTCTTCTGCATACCACAATTCTTTGAATTATTTGAGTTGCCTTTCTATCAGCTCAAACCAATCTGGCCATTCTCCTCTGACTTCGGGCATCAACAAGGCATTTTCACCCAGAGAACTGCCACTCATTGGATATTTTCCCTTTTTCGGACCATTCTCTGTAAACCCAAGAGATGGTTGTGCATGAAAATCCCAGTAGATAAACAGTTTCTGAAATACTCAGACCAGCCAGTCTTGGCACCAACAACCATGCCACGTTTCAAGTCACTTAAATCACCTTTCTACCCCATTCTGATGCTGGATTTGAACTTCAGCAGGTTGTCTTGACAATGTCTATGTGTTTAAATACATTGTGTTGCTGCCATGTGATTTGCTGATTAGATATTTGTGTTAACCAGTAGTTGAACAGGTTTAACTAATATAGTGGACAGTGAGTGAGTGTATGCGTGTTTATATATGTATTGTAAATGGACACTAGCACAAGATATAGGGTCTGGTCAGCAGAACTGGCCGCTCTGTAAACATTTGGTACAGGAGCAGAAAAGCATGGCATACACACCATATTGTTGATACAACAAAGATATTTTGTATTCCTCCTAATATAAAACTTGGACTGATTATTTTGTGAAAGTGATGAACAAGCAAGGTGAAGGATTTTGATATTTAAGACTGATGTTCCCACATATAACTGATGCCAAGAATAAGGAAGACATTTTTGATCACCTACAAATGAGATATGTCATAAGTAACAAGCAGTTCAAAGATATGCTGGTGGGGCCAGAGGAACATCTCCTGGAATGCATTCAAGGGTGTTGTTTTGAATTGTCTTGGCAGCTACAGAGCACCAAAATACATTCAACTACTTGACAACATGTTTCATGCATGCTAAACCATGAAGTGTAACATGTGGCTAAAGATTCATTTTCTGCATTCACACTCTGACTTCTTCTTTGCTAATCATGGTGCAATCAGTGACAAAAATGGTGAAAAGGTTTCACCAGGACATTGCAACAATGGAAACGTGTCATCAGGGTAAGTGGAATCCATTAGTGCTGGCCGTCTATTGTTGAACACTGACTTGAGAAAAATTTGATGTGAAGAAGAGACGAAAATCAGAAAGCAGTTTTAGCTCAATTGAACTAATGCAATGTGTCAGCATCATTAGGCGATTAAATATTCTTAATTCAAAACAAGTTAATTTAATATTTATCCAAATTTCTGCATGATGCAGTCAATCTGAATTATATTTGTGTTCAACTAGAAGCTGTCTATCATAATCACCAAAAGGTTTTTAGATAGCAAGACTTTTGAAAACATTTGTTGTCCAGTGAAGCTGAGAGGTAGGCCTTTGTTGCCTATTTTAGACAGCAGGTAGTGTGCTAGATAGTAGCAGGCCTTTTGTGGCCTGACCCTGTTAAGGGAAGATCAGAGTTCAATATGAAGGCAAGACATTTTGTTTGCTGCATAACTAGTCACTGGTATTCATATTCACTGCAGGTGAGTGTATAAGCAAGCAAAATGAAAAGTGTAGTACAAGGACAATGCAGTGCCATAAAGGCACAAGTGATTAACTCTTGGAGTTGAAATCTCTGATGACTCATTACTATCAACATTCAGACAGTGTACAGAAATGATAGAGAAGGTTATTTGGATGTAAGGTTATATAGCACAATGTGTGGAGAATAAGTCAGGGAGGGTTATTCTTAAAATATATAACTCATTAGTCACGGCTCATCTGGAGATGTGTTTGCAGTTCTGGTCTCCATTACAAAAAGACATACCAGCACTAAAGAAAGTCCAGAAGAGAGTGATGAGGTTGATTCTGGGACTGTGAAATATGAATCATGAGAAAAGACTGAAAGAGTTAAACCTTTCTGTTTAAGTAAATGGAGATTAAGAGGTGACATGATTGAAGTGGATAAAATTCTGTAGGAAATTAGTACAGTGGATTCCTGCTGTTACTTTTAAATAAATTGTTCATCAAGAAAACGGGGTCACATTTGGAATCTTGTTAAGTACAAGCTTTGCAAAAAATGTTGGAAAAACTTTTTTCACACAAAGAGCCATAGACACGTGTAATAAATTACCAGGTAGTGCAATGGAGAGTAAGCCTTTAGAGACCTTCAAAATTCAAATGGGTATTATTTTGGAGAATCTGGGAGAATAGAATTTACGAGGTTGTTGACCTAAATAGCCTGTTCTCATGAAATATGTTTTAATGTTTTAAATGCAATCAGTGTTAGGTGGCTGTCAAAAGCTAAAATCCAGTGATAGAATTTGGCCATAATACTGCTATACTGACTTCAATTCCAGGTCAGTCATTTTAAAATTGCACACTTATTTGTAGGCAAGAATAGTTTAGTATAGGGTCTCAATCATTGTACAATGTAGACTGGCTTTATTCTTTTTACTTTTTGCTTACATTCATATTGTTTTAGAAGACAGAACTGTAAGATCCGAATTGACAACTTGTACATAATTGATGTTTACAATTTAAATCAGAGGACTTACACAGAAGCAAACTTCTGTGTAAACACAATTGTATTTATTGAGGCTTCAGGGAAAATCTTCAAGGGGAAAATGAAAAATCATAACACATACAGACATCAATTATTTACTTCAGCCTTAAAATTATGCACATTTTAATTTGAACTGAATGCAAATAATTACATCAAAGTATAAAAAATGTAGCTTAAACTATTGAAAAAAAAGCAACAGTTTCCTAATTATATTCTACATACAACAAATAAAAATCAGTCTAATGTACGATTTTCTTCTCCTGATGGCCTTTAGATGTGATCCCTAAGATTTGCATTACAAAACAAAGATTATTTAAAAATGACTATTGAACGACAATACAACATTTAGGTGTAATGTTTATTTATTTATTTAATTTATTCATAAAGCACTTTAAAAACAACCTCAAGGCTGACCAAAGTGCTGTACAAAGAAAAACAACACATAAACACATAAGAACTGAAGAGATTCTTAATAGAAAGTATAAAAAGTATACAAATAGCCAACATATTATACAGGGTTAAAAGCCAGAGAGTAAAAATGTGTTTTTAAATAGGATTTAAAGGCAGCTAGCGAAGGAGCCTGCCTAACGTGCAACGGCAAATTGTTCCAGAGTAAAAAAGCTCGATCACCTCGGAGTTTGCATCGTGCCTTGGGAACACGTAAAAGTATCTGGTCTGCTGACCTGAGAGACCGAGACGGTACGTAAGGGTGCAGCAGTTCCGACAAATAAAGAGGGGCACACCCATTGAAAAATTTAAAAACAAATACAAGGTTTATGGTTAATGCTTGTATATTTCAGATTGCTGCAATCATCTGATATTTAATTAGAAAAATACAACTAATATACAACTAATATACCAAAAAGTACAGATGATTATATGCCCAAAATATGGCCCTTAGGGAATTTAAACTTTTCAACTGAGTCAAGTTCTTTGAAAATATATTCAGAGTATAGAAAGATATTGATGAGTGTTATTAATTACAAAGCATATAATATTATATGAGATGATACAGTACCTGCAAAACAAAACACGACAACACGACATGTGTTTTGTCCTAATTGGGACTTCATCAGGTGTATGAACCTTTCCTTCCCCATCCCCCCAACCTCAGACGTCAGCACCTGAGTTACGCATGGCAGCTGGATTGCTTACTTAACATGGGGAAGATCAGAGTACTACATTCATAGGTCTGAATCGCAATCTGATTATTTGGATGGTTACCTACCAGATAACACTTCTGGTTGGTTGGCCAGTCGGCAAACATTCACCACATCCTCCATGATATGCTTTTCGGGACTGAGAGGATGTGGCAGATGTTTGCAGACTGAGTGACCAACCACAAACGTTAACTGGTAGGTAACCATTCAAATAATCAGATTGCGATTCAGACCTATGAATGATTATATGTATACGGTTATGTTAGTTAATTTATATATTATGTCATGGTGGAATTTTACTGCAAAGTCTGTTTAACATATCTTATCTAGACACTTATCTAGTCAGGTAGATTAAGTATTGCTCAACATTTCCAACAGAGCAAAGCAATAGCTATGTTTAAGTATATTATTGTGTTCTTAAGAACTTACTCCATCGAAAGGTGCATTGAGATGACACTCTAGCAGAATAGCAAAAGAGGGCCCTGAGCCTTTGCCAAACACACTTCATTCCCAGAGTGGACAGGTCAGCTGACATTAAGGTATTTGTAATAAACGGAAGCAAAAAGTAAAAACTCACCATCAAGTGAACATATTCTGACTAAAGTGATATTCTTTAAATCCTTTCTCTCTTTTAATTTCTATGGTATACTTACTTTTTAATAATCACAATATTTTAAATTAACAAGTTCTGCTGATATATTTAGTCTGTGCTGTTCATATTAAATTAAGCAAATCAGCTCTAGCTACTTTTCAAGAACATAAATGCATAATAATTATTGTGAAAATGTACTTTCTCAGGATGACCAGAGTTGTTACCTGCCTTGTGCACAATGGTACTGAGGTGGCTGTGCCCCCCCGATAACCTAAATTCAATTAAACGAAAAATTGATGGATGGATGGACAATCCTAAGACTTCAGTGAGACAGTTGTGAATTAATCATAAAATTTAGAATACCTGTATAATTTTGGTTATTTAGTTATTCAAATGAAAACGATATAAGTAGAGAAATTAATATCATTCTGCGTAACTCATTTTTAGTGAGATGAAATTCTTTCTGCCTTAAAAGTAATCAAAGCTGTTATAACAATACAAGATCTTAATTTGTGATTTGAACCATACAGCAAGATGATGAAAAGAAATTTTATGCAATTTTTCACAGAATTAGTGCACGTGGGACTACATCTGAAGTAGGCTAAAGCTGTTGGATAGTCTGCCGCTGTGAATGAGCTAGATCATCATGTATCCCTCTTCTTAGATTTAATAATGCATAATGAGATTTTTCATCCCAAGAGAATATATTAAAGTTATTTCAGTAGAAAAGAATTCTGGTACACAAAATGGTAATGCTAAGGGAATGGTAATGGAAAGGGGATATTTTGATTTCAAAAACAATACAAATTCTACTTAAATATCAATTTGAAAGGCAGCCCCTGCTTTTATGATTCATTAAAAACATTTTTTTTACGAAAATAAAATAATCAAATTTTGCTGTTACTTCTAGGCTAAGAAAATCTGTAAATAAAAGCTGACCTTTCATTCCATTTGTTCACTTGCCTGTTAGCTAACAATTAAATGCCGTGTATCCTTTGTTTGAGTGGCTGGGCTAGCCTTACTTCTCCATCTTTCCTATCTATCTGGTTTTCCTTACCTACAATAGCTGTTTGTGTCAGGTGTAATGGCACCAGTCTTGTAGAGTAAACACTTCTTAATGTATGACCTTGGCATTAAAAATTCTTAACATGCCATCTTTATTGATATGCCATGATTTTTGTTTATTATCTGTTTCATCTTTAGTATCTTTATTAATTTCTAACATTCCCTTAATTACTCTTAGTTGTGGTATAGTTTTCTGTTAATTGCTTCTACCCTTTTGTTTTTGTATTGAATATGGTAATTATTTTTTGTTTCTGTTTGCTGTTTTAGTTTAGATAATTACCTTTAGTTTCTTGCTCGTAATGCAATTACAGATGTGGAAGTTGAATTAGATTACAGCCCACAGGTGCTGCAGTCTTTAAAACTGCAGTTACCTGAGGAGTATTTAAGACACTTGATTTCAAAACCTCTATGCAATGAAACCGGTTGTTCTCATTTTTTTTATTACTTTCTAAAAACTATATCTTTTTTTAATTTTGATCTCTGCCTTACGTATTGGGATTTTGATCCTTTAGCTGTTTTCTTTGCTACTTAGTGTTTCTGTTTATTTTGTAATTTTTGAGTTTAAAACATTTTTTGAAAATTTTTATTCTTTATGCATTGCATTTTAATCAATAATTCTATTCTTGTATGGTAAGGAGTTTTAGTACTCTTTTTGAGCTCAATTGCACGGCTGTTGTGGCTCTTTTTTAATGATATATGTGTCTATAATAACCTGGTTTTGTTTATGAAATAAGGCTTTTCTGTTTTGCCCTTTTCTTTCACTCAAATAGATCACAATAGCTTGAAGGTCTTGCTAGTACAGAGGAGAACAAGAATGTAAATGTCTTATTTTTCTTTCAAACTGTGTTCCTAAATAATTTTTGTAAGGTTTTAAGTAGATTATCATATGTCATGTACTTTAACATTAAAAAGTAAGATGGCATGCAGAGATACATCTTGAGAAGCTGTACTGCAGATAGAACCCACAGGTTCTTGGTTTTGACTTTTTCCATGTTAAAAACAAAACACCAGGTAACAATATTGTAATAGGATTATGAAGACCACCATGTGCCGTATGATATTGTAGAATGCCTAGAAGGAGTGGTAGCTAGTAGGCCTAGATAAGATAAAGTCTAACTTTGGTTGTCTGAAAGTACTATGGACCTCCTAGAGATTAGTGTTGCTTCAGGAAATGTTTTCCTCTAAACCTTTCAAACTGCTCAAAGTTCTATTAGCCTCAAAATATATTAGTGCAATGTACTGATCTCTATATTATTTTTCATTTAAATAGATATGTGTACTTACATATTCAAATGTTAGATGATTATACTATATAGTTCTCTGTTTGTGCTTTATCTTAGTTAAGCCATAGTTATCTGAGACTTTCCTCAATAAAAAGTGTTATAAAAGCATAAACTGAAAACAGTAAGGCAGTACAGTCTCCGTGAGTGTAAGTGGGTGAGAGAAAAGCCATGTGGCTGCGAAGATTCTTGATAAACGAATTTGCTAATTGCAGCTGATATGCTCACAAATGGTTAACATAGCTGTCCCTAATTAGGGCCACAGGTAATTTGGTACACCTGCACTCACTAGTGATAAAAGTGGTAAGTGAGCAAAAATGAAAGGAAAAAAGAATGAGGATGGAACAGAGGTAAAATTAAGAGTGTGAAAGGGAAAGCAAGAGCGTGAAAGGGTTATCAGGTTTGAGGTGGTGTGGTGCAAAAATGAAAGGAGGAATGGCGATTGGGAAAGCCCTATGTGGAGCATTGATGCAGCAGGAGTAAGGTTATTCCGGCTGAGTGTTGGGTAGGAACAGGAGTGTTTGATCGCTCTGGCGTGGTCCCAAGAATGCTGAGGAATGGTGGTGGGATGAGATAGTAGGGCTTGTGGTGGAGGGTTGACTGTGCTTACCAATATCCTGTCTTCAGTGGCTAAGCATACACTGTAGGTGAGGAGAGGAAATGAAGATGTGGACAGACTCACTAAGGCTCATTGCTTTTAATGAACTGATCCTGATATTGTTCTAGATATATAGATAGATAGATACTTTATTAATCCCAAGGCGAAATTCACATACTCCAGCAGCAGCATACTGATACAAAAAACAATATTAAATTAAAGATTGATAATAATGAAGGTAAAAACAGACAATAACTTTGTATAATGTTAACGTTTACCCCCCCCCGGGTGGAATTGAAGAGTCGCATAGTTTGGGGAAGGAACGATCTTCTCAGTCTGTCAGTGGAGCAGGACAGTGACAGCAGTCTGTCGCTGAAGCTGCTCTTCTGTCTGGAGATGACACTGTTTAGTGGATGCAGTGGATTCTCCATAATTGAAAGGAGCCTGCTGAGCGCCCGTCGCTCTGCCACAGATGTCAAGCTGTCCAGCTCCATGCCAACAATAGAGCCTGCCTTCCTCACCAGTTTGTCCAGGTGTGAGGCATCCTTCTTCTTAATGCTGCCTCCCCAGCACACCACCGCGTAGAAGAGGGCGCTTGCCACAACCGTCTGATAGAAAATCTGCAGTATCTTATTGCAGATGTTGAAGGACGCCAGCCTTCTAAGGAAGTATAACCAGCTCTGTCCTTTCTTACACATAGCATCAGTATTGGCAGTCCAGTCTAATTTATCATCCAGCTGCACTCCCAGGTATTTATAGGTCTGCACCATGTGCACACAGTCACCTCTGATGATCACGGGATCCATGAGGGGTCTGGGCCTAAACCTTGATTTTAGTCTGTGTATTAGATTACTTATTGCAGAATTTAACCGCCACATTAACATTTTTTATTGGAATATTTATTAAAGAAGGACTGCATATTACTGCGGTGGGTTGGCACCCTGCCCAGGATTGTTTCCTGCCTTGTGCCCTGTGTTGGCTGGGATTGGCTCCAGCAGACCCCCGTGACCCTGTGTTCGGATTCAGCGGGTTGGAAAATGGATGGATGGATGGACTGCATATTATTTAGTTGGACACTTTTGTAAAATAAATTTACACACTGTATTTTGTGTCCCTATTTGACCTTGTCCATTTCAGTCTATGACTATCAATTTACCAGGCTTCAAGGAGGACTATGCTAACATCACATGCATATTGAAAGTATGTATAGACAGCAATGAGGTTGACTAAACAGTATTAATATTGATTTTTATGTGTTTAAATTAAGAAATATTGTGCATATTGTCAGATGCGTAAGCAATGTTTGTCCTTTATAGGGAAGAATTTCACTATTACACACCAGGGAAGAATTTCATGTTATTATGATGATTTACTCCTCACAGCTCAAAGCACAGAAGATAAGTTATATGTATAAACCTGACTCCACCCTCCTCTCCTCCCCTTCTACACTAAAAGGCCTGAAGAACAGGAAGTGGGCTACGCGCTAGCCTCTTTGCGGTTCTGCCGCTCGCGTATGGGGATGTGGATGTACAATTTAAACAGATTTTAATTTTAATGTGAAATGTTACATTTGCATCCACACGACATATAACTGCCCATGATTACATTTCATTTCTTTCTCTCTATTAAATAAAACAACGTTTTCAATTGTTTTGCTCTGAGATTTGTTAATTGTCTTTGCAAAAGCAATTCTAATGGGAAACTGTTAACGTTTTACTACAAATGGCATATCAAGATCTCCTTTGGTGTCTAATGTTATCCACAGGAGATATACTACATTACCTTTCTTGGATACATCCTTCTTTCTACAGTAATTCGTGTGGTGGAAGACCGGATGCTGTTAACAGTTGTAGATATTCTACGGGATATTGTAAGTTGTTGTTTTCATTTTCCGCACAATCACCACCAACTGTTTAAGCATAATCTATTGATATGCATTTAACCATTTTGCCGTGTTACCGATCAACATTTTGGTGTAAATTCATTTGACTTCCTCATTTCTTGGTGCTAGGATTGCCTGTGTACTCATTGTTTCTGTTGATAAACCTTCTTGATGAAATTCTTCAATAAGGTTTGGACATAATACAACTTCTTTAATTGGCAACTTAAAGTGAGGAAAATGTTAAAATTTATAAGAGCTGAGAGCGCAGGAAGTGTGTCTGACAAAAGCATTCACAAAACTGAGAGGAGAGAGTACCGTGGTCTTGTTTGAAAATGGTTGCGAGGAGGGCATGACTTTTAAAAATATGGCAATATTCTCGCCTTGCAGGACTTGAAAAAATATTTTCCAAAAAGCCACATCTTGTCTCTTAAAAAGTCTTGTTGCGTCGAAAGATTTTTTATATAATAGAGAGATATAGCTTTTTGCAACTGTTAACCCTTCAAGGATAATCAAGATTACCTAGTTGGTAGGTCAACCCCTTACAGTTCCACTCTATTTCCCACCCTATAATACAATGTTAAGGCATAAGTGACAGACTGCCATTATTTTGTTTTGGAACTAAATGATTGGTTTGGTATTTCTTCTTTAAAATAAATTACATTTTTTAACATTTGTTTAAAATTGTTAATAAATATTTGAATAAGTTTTTGGCCTGCTTAATTCTAGGGCCTTTGCAAATCCTACTTCATTTTTGCAACATAGTTGGACTGACCAATTACAAAGTGCTCTAGAGCTTGTAAGAGAGCTTTACATTACACAAGCAAGACATTAATAATAATAAAGTACTAACATCTGTCAAGGAGAATGCTTTTGACACTACATATATTAAATATGGTGCATTTTCTCCATATTTAATGGTTTCATAAAGCATACTACTAGAGTAGAAATTATTCTCTTAGGTCCTTTTTAATTAACAATGCCAAAAGGAATTTGTAATTTTAAAACATAAAAGCATTATCTTTTTTCTGAGAATGTATTTATTTTCTTGTCCGTGTTTGGTAACATCTGTGAAATGATGAAGATGAAAGAACTAGAATATTTAATGGAATACAATAATGGTTACTCTCAAACTTAAGAGCCTGAATGCATTTCCTGTAATGTAAAAAGCAATTTAAAGTAACATTTATTCTTGTCAGCTAGACGAAACACTTTCAGATACTTTTAATACTACTCCATATCTTATATTTTTGAAGATGAAGTACAAAGGGTTGTACTTAAAAAAAAAAAACCATAAATATCTTTAATATACATATAAATATATATTGCAAATAACTTTGTGACTCACAATGTGCAGTGTTTATGCCTTATCAGCCTTTAAACACTGGCAGCAAAAATGACAGAATGGGTAGCTAGATATTTAAAAGAATTAAATGGCCAGTTTAAAAACCATTTTCAAATATAGCTATAGTCTACTCATGATAAAGTGGCAAAATTCATGCTACTATGATATATTTTAGTGTGAACAGTGACATACCAAGAAATTGGATTCAGTGTTGTTCTTCTATAAACTATAGCATTAAAATTTAAAATAATATAGTATAAATAATTGGAAAAGCCATAAAGTGCTTTCTTTATATCTTTCCAGGGCATCAATCAGAGATGAAATTATTGTTGATGTAGTAAACATGTAGGTAAAAGTGAGTATAAAAACGTATAAAAAAGTGGGTATAATTCATTCAGACTAACACTGGGCTGTAACACCAATGACAAAAAGGAGAATTCCGTCTTGATACTGGGAGCACACAACTCCAACGCAAACTGACCCAGCTTTGCACAACTAGTAATCAGGAGGTTCTTAGAACATGAACATTGAAAGGAGTAACCCTTAAAGGATACACTGGCCACAGAGGAAATGTACGTGCAAGGATTTTCAGCTCTGGAATTGTTTTAGTTTTTACCATTATGTTGTGCACTTTTTGGATGCCATTTTGGTGAGATTTAATTTGTGTGACACTCTTTGTTATGGCTTGATTGACCGTTTTCATCACCGCAAACATATAAAAATGGGTTTCCTAGTTTTGGGATATAATCCAAAACAATATTTAACATACAGTATGTTTAGTTATTTTTTTAGAGTTTATATGTTCTGTTAAGTTAACTTTATGTTTTTTGTGATTTTGACAGAGACATTTTATTAGTGTTTTGGCAGTGGAACTCAGTTCTTGTTTTACTTACTAGTACTTTGACCTTGATCTGTCGGTTTTAGTATGACTTTTTTTTTTTTGCTTGTTGCCCAATACTATGTCATCGCCTGATTATTTGAAAGCTTAAGTCTTTTTCTTTCAATCATTACTTTCAGTTGAGTGTGGGACAGTAGTTCCTTCTTGGACAGTGCAGATGACATTAAAGCTGTCTGAAAGATATAGCCTATTGTAGCCTGTGAGGGATGCAGAGATAAACCTCTTATTAGTGGTCACAAAAGATCAGTGTAGGTTGTTGGTCCTGAAACTGTGCACTACCTGCCCCTGGCACTGAAAGTGGCTCTGGGGCTCACATAGAAGGGACTCCACAGTGTGATTTAAATCTCTCCAACAACTAGAGCTCCAGTGTAGCATTGGGACGGAGAATAAGGGGCAAGGACTCAACAGGCAGGAGGAGAGAATGCAATCAGTAAATCAGCTTAGTTCATAACCAAAAGATCTATTAAATGAAAATATTATCTTAATTAATCAGAATAACTCAAAGTCAAAAGATTAAATCACAAAGAATTCTGGAGAAAAGATTTGGAAAATCCACAATTTTGGACTCCCGGGAAGTGCACAGCACTGACTTTTATAACGTCACAGAGGTGGCATCATATACCACACACTTCCTGTAGTCCCTGCATAGCAATGCTATGGCAATTGTCAACAAGGTCACTCTCAAAATGGAGGTGCTTATGTGAAACAAAATAGTTTCACAAAAGACCTCAAATCCACCTTAATAAAAGGATAAGTGTCTCTGTGTCTGTCTGTGTGTCCATCCGGTTGTTATGTCTCTGTCATTCCAATAGATGGCACATCACAAACATTAACACTGCCAAATGGCATTTAACAGAGACACAGGGATTGCATAGTGCACTGCAAATGTTAATGCTGAGTTCTATCTATCTATCTATCTATCTACATTGATTACTTAGATCTCAACCCATCTTGGACAGGTATCGCAGCAAGTTATTTTTCAGTCTGTCAGAATTAAACAAAAACTCAAAATAATTTGTGGAACTGGATTTCTAGATGTTCAAAACTCTATATATAAAATGTCAGCTAAAGGTAAAGGAAATCACAGGGAAAAAAAATAAATGAGAATCCAAATCATAATATAGACCAGCTGCCCTGATGATAGAAAGGGGCTTGAAAAAGTAGGCACTGAGATGAAATGATACAAAGTTATTATTTTCGCTGTTTTACACATTCTTACTTCCCCTCGTTATATACTTCCATGTTACTTTTTATTTTACTAATATATAGCTTTGTAAAGAGCTTTTTTTTAATGCAATTTTGCATCCTTGGCTTCATTCTGTGTTCAGAGCTACTGTAGGAGCCCCACCCTGTGTTTGCATTCTTGTGGATATTATTGGTAATAAATATTCATCCTATAAATGTTTATGGATTAAGTACTTTGACCATTTTAACACGTTTCAGTTAATAATATCTTTTTTATTTATTGTAAAGCAAGTCATATGGAATAAATGTAAGAGCACATTTAACAAAATTTTCTATTCAAGTCAGAGCATCATAAATCTAGATAAGACATTTGCATTACCCAATTTTAATTAGTTTTTGAAGTGAAAACAGTTACAGACTCTCTTTGTCAATATAGCTGTACCTTTTACTACCAACAGAGTTGGTACAGATCCTGTGCTTTATAGCCTCATAATAAAGTTGTAAATCTTCGCATTCAGTGTGCTTATCTGCCTGCTGTGCCTGTGTGATAGCAGGGCCATTTATGTCTAATTTTGTTTTTTATGTGTTTTCTTCTTTTAACCTCAGCCTTCCATTTCTTCTAATATGCTCATTTTGGTTTATATCTTGTCTTTTAGCCTGTAAACATCCAATGCCCCTGATTAGCTGGTATTCCAATAAAAGCATTAGAAGATAACAACTAGTACAAAATGCTGTAGCAAGAGTGCTAACAGGAATCAGGCAGCGATTAAATGTGATTTGTATTAATGTAGTTGCAATGTTAGTTTCCTTTAATCTTCCAAATAATTAAATAATAACTTAAGTTTATTTGCCCTTAAACCATAAATAAACTGCAAAATCATAACCACACAGGCATATGGTTATAGTTTATTAGCTGAAAGCTCTGTTAATACTGAATTGATTGATTTCAGTGTTATTCCATAGGTAACATCTATGCAACAAAATCAGATTATTCTGTGATTCCAAAATACTTACTGCTTCAGTGTTGATTTGATAAGAAAACAGCACATTGACACAATTTAAATGGTGGGACAGAATAATCTAAAGTGCTGATTCTGCTTCCACATTCATTATGCAAACTCACAATTCTTCTACATATGAACAAAAAAATATGCACCAAAACTCCATAATACATCTACAGTGTCAATCAGAATTACTCTCCTCGTACAAGTACATTTCATTTTTAGCTTGCATGTTTTTTCCTCAAAGTCTGTATTTATTACTGATGACAAGCATGGAACCTACTCAGTTGTAGCACCTAACATATATCTTCAACAGCCGTAGGCTATATATCTTACACCTTACAGTTTGGTATATCCATGATTTTTCTCTTTGCCAAGGAAGCAAAAGTTTGTGCCTCATAGGAAACCAAATCGATACACCAAACATAATTTATTTTGTACCTGATCTGTCTACCATGCCAGTCTATCAAGGACAATCTTACTTACATTAATGAAAATACAGATGTATGGACATGGGTAATGAATTGTTATAAATACTGGAAAGGGTGGTTGATGTTAGGCTACAAGATTCATAATAATGATCTTCATTTGGTTTGTTCGTATTCAAAAGCCTACCATTCTTCTTCTTCTTTCTGCTGCTCCCATTAGGGGTTGCCACAGCGGATCATCTTCTTCCATATCTTCCTGTCCTCTCCATCTTGCTCTGTCACACCCATCACCTGCATGTCCTCTCTCACCACATCCATAAACCTCCTCTTAGGCCTTCCTCTTCTCCTCTTGCCTGGCAGCTCTATCCTTAGCATCCTTTTCCCAATATACCCAGCATCTCTCCTCTGCACATGTCCAAACCAATGCAATCTCTAAATGTACTTTTTCCAAATCCTATCCATCCTCGTCACACCCAATGCAAATCTTTTCAATTCTCTTCCACAATCCCCATTACTCTGTACTGTTGATCCCAAGAATTTAAACTCATCTACCTTCGCCAACTCTACTCCCTGCATCCTCACCATTCCACTGACCTCCCTCTCATTTGCACACATGTATTCTGTCTTGTTCCTACTGACCTTCATTCCTCCCATTGACAGCACTTACTGCTTGATTTTAGATTTTCATCATTAGTATTGATAAATTCAGCAGCAGAGGACCACTGTATTAAAACAAAGTTTTAATACAAAGTATTAAAAACTCAGACACTGTTCATAAGTCTGTTTTTTTTTAAATAGAACTAATAATAATAATACATTGTATTTAAAATGTCAAGGTACTGATGTTTTGAATATTTGTTTAAAGGCAATGTAGATAATTTTAGTGTTTTTTAATTAGCATATTTCTGATTATAAGGCATTTAGAACAACAAGATCAATATAAATTTTTTTAGAACTTGTATTTGTAAAATTTCATTTTTCATTAAACAACAACTACAACAACAAGAACAACAATATTAGTAACAACCCTCCATCTAGAGAAGCATCATAAAAGTAAACAAAAAACATGGCACCAGTTTTGCAACTGTAGACATTAAAAGGATTGCTAAATGTTGATATAATTACCATAATCGTCTTTTAAATTGGCTTAAATTGAAATTTGCGTT
Organism: Erpetoichthys calabaricus; assembly: GCF_900747795.2. NCBI lineage: Eukaryota > Metazoa > Chordata > Cladistia > Polypteriformes > Polypteridae > Erpetoichthys > Erpetoichthys calabaricus. The sequence continues at coordinate 62,608,524 of NC_041396.2, forward strand.
AAAACATGGCAAATATTATTTGCCGTTGTTCACTGATTAATGCCACTCTTCCTATTCCATCCTTGTTCACTAAAAAGTTCTTCGTAGTTGGTGTTCCATTGGAAAAAACTGTCTGATGTGCACTGAGTGATAAAAAAGGTTCATTAACCAGAAATCAAAGTTATAAAACACATAAAGTCCTAACAACACAGGATGATTTTGAAGGCAGATTACCAGTGTTGGTGGTAACTAGTTAAAAGTAATGTACATTACATAGTCAGATTACTTTTTAAAGTAACAAGTAATGTAATGCAATATTTATTTTATTAAGGTAAAAATATTGCATTACTTAAAAAAAAAAACAGACTATTTGATTTATTTACTCTGTAAATTAGGGTTTTGGCTTAAAATAATGAGCAGTAAATGGTTCATAATAAAATAAGTTGCATTAAATCTTCCTTTATGTTATCATCCATGTTGCAATGATCTTTTCCTCCGTTTCCTCCTTTCCTCCTTCCTTCAAAGGAAACAATTTATTTTGATTATATGCGTAGGTTTCATATCCCTACTTTATGTTGAGCAAGAGTAAAACTAAATAAATAAAACACAGGAATACTGAAAAATGTGACTGTATATCTATTCCTTTTCATGAAAGTTCTCGCTGGCGCCAATTGCCAAAGGATTATTGCACTTTTACATCACTCTTTTATGTAGCATGGTCACTTGCTCTTGATGCACTGGTTGGAATTCTTACCTGACTTTGCTGGCTTCCCGTTTTTATCAAAGGTGTGTGTAGTATCTTAAAAATGCTTAAACACTGCTGATAGTGAATGACTACTTAAAATAGCAGCATCCCAACTTGCACCCACCAAATAGTAGCAACAGGGAACAATTATTAGCAACAACATGTCTGAATAGCATCAGAAAATACAAAAACTAGCAGCACCAGCAAGTGAAAATAAAATACAAAATGATGGCATAAAAACATAAAGAAAGTAATGCTAAGAATAACTATAGGCTGAAAAGGAAAGTACCCTAGGTTCTTGTCTATAAGCCGGACTCGTGTATAAGCCGGAGACCAAAAATCATACGAATTTTTAAAATAAAATCTTATCATAGATAAGCCGGACTCATGGATAAGCCGAACGTACTATAACCTATAACTAATAGAAGGGACGGAGGTCAGTGGTCTCACTCGCACCCATTTAATTTCTTTAAGGGGGGAGAGAGTGTGAGATATTGGCGTCTCTCTCACTCCCCGCATGGCGCGGTTGGAGCGGCCGGAGCGCGTTCTTTCTGCTCTGGGCATCGCCAAGTCAACACACACGCGCGCGTAGCGGTCATTTAAATTGTGATTTTATATGTAAGCATATTTAAATATATATCGCGGATTTTTTGCTGGTTCGCGGATTTCTGAGGACAATGGGTCTTTTAATTTCTGGTACATGCTTCCTCAGTTGGTTTGCCCAGTTGATTTCATACAAGGGACGCTATTGGCAGATGGCTGAGAAGCCATCCAGCTTACTTTTCTCTCTCTCTTGCGCTGACTATCTGTGATCCTGACGTATGGGGATTGAGCAGGGGGGCTGTTCGCACACCTAGACGATACGGACGCTCGTCTAAAAATGCTGAAAGATTATCTTCATGTTGCTATCTTTTGTAAAGCTGATTCCTGAAACGACATGCTGCACAGTGTTTCGCATACTTAAAAGCTCGAAGGGCATGTATTGATTTTTGACTGAAAAACAAACTCTGTCTCTGTCTGTCTGTCTGTCTCTCTCTCTCTCTCTCTCTCTGCTCCTGACGGAGGGGGTGTGAGCTGCCACCTTCAACAGCTTTGTGCCGCGGTGCTTCGCATACTTAAAAGCCAAACAGCACCATTGATTTGTTTGCTAGAGATTGTTTTCTCTATCTATGTGACATTCTGTGCTCCTGACACACACACCTTTGAAGAGGAAGATATGTTTGCATTCTTTTAATTGTGAGACAGAACTGTCATCTCTGTCTTGTCATGGAGCACAGTTTAAACTTTTGAAAAAGAGACAAATGTTTGTTTGCAGTGTTTGAATAACGTTCCTGTCTCTCTACAACCTCCTGTGTTTCTGCGCAAATCTGTGACCCAAGCATGACAATATAAAAATAACCATATAAACATATGGTTTCTACTTCGCGGATTTTCTTATTTCGCGGGTGGCTCTGGAACGTAACCCCCGCGATGGAGGAGGGATTACTGTATAAGCCGGACTTATGTATAAGCCGATATTCTATTTTTTCATTTTCACAACTTTTTTCCTTAGATAAGCCGCGGCTTATAGACAAGAACTTAGGGTAAATGTACTTACAACTACATATGTACTGTATAACTACAGCCTAAATGTTGCAGAATTCCAGAATCATAGCTCTATGGGTGAATTGTCTTTAACAGAAATGTCTTTAATAAATGCCTTTAATAATTTCTTTCTAGAAATTGAAGGTATGGCATATAACAAACTTAATGGATTTACAGATGGCCTTTGGTCCTGCAGCAGATCTTGCAAGCTCATACATGTATTATAGATAACCACCAAAAGTATCTTTGAATCAATTCTGACATTTTTTTGAAACCTGTGAATGACCAACAACTACTTAATCATACCCCTATAATATTGTATAAATATGGAAAAGGCATCTGCTTTAAGATTTTTATCACCACCACGATAGAAATTCATAAAATTAAAGCAGCTTAAAAAATGACGACTAACTAGCACGTTGAGTACTAAGTCACTTAGCTGGCTTCAAGTACTTTAAATTCTTATGATCTGTAAACAAGGTGTGATCAGCTGTCATCATTTTAAAGAAAAGGGGACAAGGATCAAATCTTCTTGAATTATGAAACCTTTGTAACCTTTGATTTTGGATCTTTGTGCTTGGGAGCTCTCAAGTTTATTAAATTTTTAGCAAGATTGTGTATCTTGTACCCAAGGAGAATTATTGAAGAATTGGGAAGTTCTAACTTCTCCAATTTACTGTGTAGGTAATTTTCACAATGCAAAGATATGATTTTATCAGTACATACTGTTGGAATATGGAGTCAGGAAAATAACAAAAGTAGGTTTAGTATTCCAAAATGACCATAAAGCGGATTAGTACCTTCACTGATGTGTCCAGAAAAGGTTAAACTAAAACAGATGGTCTTCCACTACCAACTGCAGGCTTCAGCCTAAGGCCTTCCAGAAATAGTAGCTGGCTTGTAAAAGTTCAAAATATACACTAAGGTCCCAAAACTCTTGTAAAGACAATTCCAAACTGTAGTCTTTAAAAATTGAGAGTTTATTAAAGAAGAATAAAAATACAACAACATGCTTAAAAGAACAAAAAAAAAAAACTAAAGCTAAACATGTCTAAGTTCACTATCCAAAGGGAAAATTCAAGAAAACAAAGCAAAAAAATCAACAAAAAAAAAACCAGGAAATCCCAACAAAAAGTAATATTTTCAATAACTCCCAAAAATCTTAATGTTCTATTACTGGGTTCACTTTCTGGCCAAATTATAAATCCAGAAGGAGGACCTAATAGCGGTGAAATCATGGTGGACCCACCTCATAAGGTTCCACTCACAAAATACATAGAACTGGTACACGTTTAAAGTAACAGTACATCATTAAAAAATGATAAATAAAACTAGGGCTAGGAATCAATTTAAAAAAATAACTAATTGCATAAATGTATGTAACTAATTGTGATTAATCGCATCTAATATTAAAACGTAAAATAATATTAAATAAAATAAATTTAATAATAATCATGAAGTAAATACAAACCAAATCACAAAATTAATGTACTGTAGATTTAATACAAAAGAATTTTTAAAAAATTGATGGCATAGTTTGAACTTAAACAGTGACCTTAAACCTGAACTTTTAACAAAATTCTACTTGAGCAAGTACAACCTGAATTTGAATGCCTTCCTAAAAGAGTGTTGAAAAGAAGGCAATAAGAGAACAAGGCCAATATATTAATTATTAGATTGGCAAGCATACCATGTCAAAGTAAAAAAACTATCAAAATGACTGTTGACTTTAAATGCATTGCTCAAGACTGATTTAAGTGAAAGAGTACATACAGTATCTCTTAAATGGGCATACATTAAAGCTTGTGTTAAAACTCCACAAATACTATCCTCAATTGTTCATCACTATACTCTACACAAGTGCTGTGTCTGTGTCTCCAATCTGCCTTTTTTGCTGCCCTGCTGTCCCACTCCTTCGGACAGTTTAGCACATCTAAGAGATTTAAAGCTTTTGTGGCTGGTAGAGTCGTAGTGTGCCTTTGGATTTGTTGAGTTACAAAAATGTGTCCCGACAGAAAAACGGTTGGATAACACTGCTCTACCTACACTTTTGCTCCTGGAATGCTAAAGAAGATCAACATAGCTGCTGTCTCACTTACAAACTGACACTGGACATTACTTGGCTGGTTATGTTGTGTTCTTTGCATAAATTAGTGAAAATACTGCTAACTTGAACATGGATAGGAATAATCATTACACTTCTAGAATTTTGTCATTATTTTAGGGCAGTCAACATTGTAAGCTACCTGGCAGACTGGCAAGTTGAAGGTACTAAAGACATATTTTGGTTTTACTGACACTCAAAGACAACTTATTTTGCCCTTACATGTTATGACATTGAATTGACCTTTTTACAAAAGCACAAAATGGAAAAAAAGAGCATAATTTTAACCTTTGGAGCTTTTCTCTAGCATTTCTCCAGGACTGCCATAAACCCCTCTCTTCTGCCAGTATAGATGTCAGTATATATAAATCAAGAAAACAAACACCAGTGCTAAGTATTGACATGTGATGTATTGTTGAGAATGACATAATATGAAATAAAAAGTTTATTTAATAAAATTTTTAAAGGTAGTATACGGTACTGGATGTTTATGTAATTCTTTAGGTACACACTTAACTTTTTTGTATTGTTTCGTAATAATACATGAAAAATACATGAAAATGCCTCCCTGACCAAAGCACTGCCTAAGACATTTTCCTTGCGGCTAGCCCTGGATGAAACAATATTTTTTAAGCAGGCCAAATTAATCACAAAAATTATTGTGCTAACATTCCCGGGCCTAAAAAAACTAACAGAAATAATAAAAAAATGTGAGAAATAATAGCAATAAAAAATAAAATGAATACAAAGCAGGGAAAAGCACATGCTGCAACACAACACTTACAACAACGTAAAACCCTAAATCTTAATAAATAATGACATTATTGAAATACTGCAACAGCATCTCCAAGCCCATAGGGCATTACAATGAGGGGTATTAAGTGCCGTCTCTATTCATCACCTTTATTATGAGAATGACATTGTATGTGCTGTACAAATCAAATTTTGTAAATACAATTGATCTTGTGACCTGGTTTAATAATGACGTAATCAATGAGAGTGGATAATTGTTTTATAAGGGTTGCTGTTATCAAAACATGGTCAAAGGGATCCATCACTATACGCAACAAAAAAGAATTCAATTCCAATAGCACTCCTGGGAGGACGACAAAAAATCAATATCCAAATTTTCCTTGATGCACTTGTACAATGCTTTAGATTCATATTTAGACAGAACATATAATCTACCTTCAGGCAATAGTGTTCTTGGCAGTACATCAAAACCAGAATCATAACATTGGTCAGTGTGAGGGCAGTTCTAAAGATTCCTGTTTGCTGACCACATTGGTATATTGTTTGTACTCAGATGGCAAAAGTTTTGCTGAAATATATGAAGCATAAACCTTTTTTTTTTTTAAAAAGACTCAAAACAATCCTCATGACAGGCAATAATTATTTTTGTAGACAAGTTAATTAAAGGGAAATATAACTGTAACCATGGGAATCTTAAAATAATTCTTGGCTCAGGTGTCTCTCTGAAAAGAAAAATGGATTCAGAATAAAGACAACCATCTTGAAGGTGAAGTTAAATAAATCTGACCAACCCATTACCAGCTAGCACTCCGAAAATGGACACCATATGTACTTTTATTTTTAATAGAACATGTAACTGCAAATAAATCTTTTAGCCACCTGGATTCAATAAAAGTCAGCATTTCCACTAAACCGTTAACACACTCAGTCACAATTATTATTTAAATTAATATGGAAGCCAGAACTAGCACCCCCAAATCAGGGCTGTCTTGATGCAGGGTCACGGTGGGGAGTTGCCCAGGGGCCCCATGAGCATAGGGGCCCCCATGCTAATCTATGTATCTTGTAACTTGCTGAGTGGTTGTGTAGGTAGGGGGCTCAGTGTACTGCTTTACCTGGGGGCCTATAATGCTGTGTGGTGGATGGCCCTTCTACTTATGTTCCAGGGGAGCAGCCATGGGCTCCTCAGTACGTCCCCTGGGACGCTTGGTGGCAGCCTCCCTGGTGGACGATGGTGCCTCAGTTTCCCACAGGGTTCCATGGGAGATGGAGTTCTCCACATCCCTGTGGGTATCTGGGGTGGCCGCCAGGGGGTGCTGCATGTATCTCAGAGCCTATCTGGACACCTCTACAGCCCCGCCCCGGAAGTGCAGTTAGCAACAGGTGATCAAGCACCTACAGCACTTCCGGGTGGGCTGTAAAAAGGGCCAGCATCCACAGCCAGAATCGGGTGGAAGAGGACAAGGTTGCCTGGGAGGTGTGGTGGTGCCAAGGTGGAGAGTTGTGTTGTTTATATTGAGTGTTTTTGGGACTGTGTTGTGGCTGGGGTGTTCACGGGGAAGACATGCCCTCCAGATGAAGAAAATAAAGTCTGTGTTTGGATTTTACATATGCCTCTGTGTCAGTCTGTGCCGGGTCGGGTGCTATATAGCGCCTTTTTCACAGCTGTTAAAACGGCCCTGCCCCAAATCTAATAATGTTAAACAAGCTTTAAGTTTTTTCTTCTGAGGTATATACTTTCATCCCAGGTCAAGAGGGGGCTCTGGAGTTAACCTTACCCTCTGTTTCTCCCTTGACAATGCTGAGAAGACACCCAGTGAGGGCAATTGACTTTGCCCCTTCTGGTTTATCCGCTACATATTCTGTGGTTCCTGGAAGGAGGCATCACTCAGTACGAGAACACACCGCAGGATGGTGCTCCTTGCCGCCATGACTTTACGAGATTTAAAAGCCAAGAGAAATGTTCCTCATGAGGACCCTACTTTTTTGTTTATTTAGTGCCATTGAGCACATGTTTTTGTTTATTAAATGGGGATGACCAGGTTGGCACACCAATATTTTTTTTGTGGACCTGCAGTTCTTCCTACAACCACAGTGTATAATGGCTGAGTGTTAACCAATTTCCTGATGTAACGCAAATTGGGCAGCTTGCAACTGAGCAACTTTGACAGACTTTCCATCTTGGGGTCTTAGCTTTTCTTATAAAAAAAAAAAAGAAAAAAATGACTGGGAGGACGGCTGGCTGGTGCGTTTTTTCACCCTTGCATTGCTCCAAAGACTCCCTTATTTCACCTTTTAAAATTACTGTTGGTGGTGTCTTTCATTGCCCGAACATGGATCGTTTTAAGTTTTTGCAAGAAAGAAAAAATAATGCAAGAAATCTGACATCTATCTGTAGACCAAGTCCTTGGCTGTAGTTAAAAAATGAGGCTGCAGTGACTGATGAAGTCCTTGAAGGAATTATTGGATAACCAATACGTCTGGATGTAGGATATTAGGTTATTTAATACAAACTGTAATGATCTATCAAGGAGCCTCTGTTTCCGCCTCTTTAGCAGGCTGAAATTCACCAGCATACACCACTTATTTCTGAGATGTTTAGTTTAATAGGTTTATCTGCTGCAGAAATTTACTAATTGTCCTATAGATTCTTGTGCTGATATCACAGAATATGGTTCCTCAGCCATGGAACCTCATCTTATGCTTGTCTTTAACTTGTGTCATACTTTAGAGATACAGTTCATAATAATTTATTGTATTAATTGTTACAAACTTATTGTTTATAAAAAAAATACAATAAATGTGTTAGAACTCTCTTTACAGTTTATTGTAGTCAGATAATATACAATTTTATTCTCATTCTTAACAACATTTTTTTTTTCTTGTAAGCCCAAAATCACACAAGGATGCCTCAACTGGCTTTAACAGGCTCTGTTTTTGACAGATTCCCAGCGTTGTCTCTTTAAGAAGAAAAGTAGAAAACAAAATGGAAGAAATCTTGGGAAGGGCAATTCAGAGAGAGACCTCCTTCCAGGTAGGTTGGGCATGTAGTGGGTGCCAAAGATTAGAGTAAATACAACACATAAAATAGAATGCAAGTAATCCTCTTTATAGAGCTAGATGACCACCTGAGAAATACAATACAATAGTACAGAACACGTTGCTCCTGCACAGCACTCCACCCCAACTGCAGGCGTAGGGGGCTGCCACAATTTGAAAAGAATATGCAAGAATATTCCACTCACTAAATACAGAACTACCACATAAAAAGATACAAAATTGTTCATTGTCACACACATGCGATTGGGGGGCAGCTAAAGGGCCTGAATAATGGTAATTCCACGCCAGACCAGGGGAGCGGCGAGGTACACTGACTTTCTTTCTCAATCCCTTGCAGACCATCCATGGGAAATCCTGCATGGTTCGGATGATGCCACTTTCGGTTCCAGTGCCTCCAATGGTGTCACTTCCGGTTCTGGGCCATCTGATGATGCCACTTCTTGACTCTACAAATAAAGCTGCCATCTTTGACAACCTGCCTCAGTTCTGTTTTGGACTCAAACCTGTAAACAACTAAGAATTACCCATTTGCAGCCAGGGAATATTATACAGGTGGCTGCCCCAAACCTTGATGTCTTTGGCTCTTCTTGTGACATCACATACATCAAAAATAATGTAGAAACTAATTAGCATAAATGAAAACAATATCTGCTCATCAGCTTCTTGTCAAACCACTGCCAGATTGTCAGACATGCCAGACAGAGTCAGAGTCCTGGAGACCTTGGCCAACAAGACGCCTCCCCCGTAAAGGATGCTTCTACTCCATGATGATACCAAGAAGAGCAACAGAATAGGGGAGGGTTAGTAACTTTTTATAAGTATTATTTATATTTTAGTACTAATGACTAACAACAGAGATTCAGTATGCACAGCTAATCAGCAGCTCTATTCAACAACAACAACAACAACATTTATATAGCACATTTTCATACAAAAAGTAGCTCAAAGTGCTTTACATAATGAAGAAAAGAAAAATTAAAGACAAAGTAAGAAATTAAAATAAGACAACATTAGTTAACATAGAATAAGAGTAAGGTCTGATGACCAGGGTGGACAGAAAAAACAAAAAAAAAACTCCAGAAAGCTGGAGAAAAAAATAAAATCTCTAGGGGTTCCAGGCCATGAGACCACCCAGTCCCCTCTGGGCATTCTACCTAACAAAAATGAAATAGTCCTCTTTGTATTTAAGGTTCTCATGGAAGGACTTGATGATGTCCAGGGTATATTAAACTGAAATAGTGAGTCTTCAGCCTGGACTTCAAAGCTGAGACTGGAGGGCCTCTTCTTATAGAAGCAGATAGATAATTCCACAGCTTCAGGGTCCTGTAACTAAAAGCTTGACCTTCCACTGTTATTTTGTTAATCACTGGAATCATAAGCACGCTGGCATCTTGAGATCTTAATGTGCACTCTGGTTTTTAAATAATGATATGTTCAGATACATAAGCAGGGCATTGGCCATTTAAGGCTTTATATTTTAAAAGGAGGATTTTGAAATCAGCCTTAAAGTTAACTGGGAGCCACAGTAAGGACTTTACCCAAACCATGTAGGACAAAACAAATTGCAAAGTCAGATTTTGGATTTAAAGTGCATGAATGTGATGCTACTTCCTGGCCATGTGTATGCACTCTGGTGGCCTCAATCATAACACTGAACAGATGAACACTGTCCACTGCAGTGATTCACCACAACCATTGTTAAAATGCAGATTTCCCTTTATTTCTTTAATTAACTGACATTAATCCTGGCCATTAAACCTAATATATAACCTACCAAAACACATACTCATCATTCTATTTGTGATTGTGATCAACAAGCAAATGCTTTTGGCTTAGATTGCTAAGCAACAGAGTTTTTAAAAATGCAGTACAGGAAATCAGAATCTTAAAACAGCCAGGTCGACTGACTGGACAGACATTCTTAAATGGAGGTTTAAATTCAATATCCGAAACCTGAAATTATTTCTTTAAAATGAGGGAGTCTTTCTTTTTACTAACATTCAAACATGAGACTATCACAGCCTCTTGTCCATAAACAGGATGGTGTTAACTGTGTTATCAGTTGACATAAGCACTGACAGTCACATATCAAAAAATCATGCTTCGAAACAAAGATGATGTTAACACAGAACGTCATTGAAGAAATGTAATAAACATTAAATTCAAGGAAAGAATTCCCAAAATACGCCAAGATCCTGACAGCAACATTTCTTTTTGTTCTTTCTTTACTAGTTATTTATTACTCAGACATTTGTGGTGCGTTGCTGAGCAGTCATAGGTGATGGTCTTCCTCTCCCGAGAGAGCTTGAATTTAGGGTGTCACACACATGCACATGGGAGACAATTTATGGGCTCAAATAAATGTGTTTCCCTGCTGGACCAGGGGTTGGAGCTGCCTTCTAAGTCTTTCTCCCTTTCACCTGCAGAAGAACCTGCGCACCAATGACATCACTTCCTCTTCTGATCATCTAAACTCTGCCTTTTGATGACATCACTTCCTCTTCCGGTCATCAGGATTCTACCCTTCAAACATCATAGCTTCTTTAAACCCACATCCTCCTGTCAGTTTTATATATTTGCCAGCCAGTTCTCTTGTGAACTCAAGTCTCTGAAGACATGTAACCTGATATTTTTACTTGTTTGGTGGAGTCCCTGAACATTTATGTTGTTTCCTTATCTCTTTACACAGGAGTTAGAAGATGAAGCAAGGTCAAAAATACAAGCAGGGGTCATTACTAAAAAACACAAACTAATCTTTTGCCAAACCAGAAACATTAACTAAGACACAGAATTGAAAAACAAACCAAAAAAATTTCAGCAGCCTTTTGGGAAAAAGTATAAGAATTGTACACAAAAGGTTAAGAGAATCCAAAGACAGATGCCTAAATGAAGTATTAATATGACCAGTGTAACAAGGCGCTATATTGTGCCCAACCAGACACAGACTGACACAGAGGCACGTATAAAATAAACAAAAGGTTTTTATTTTTCTTCACCTGTGAGGTACGTCTTCCCCGTGAACCCCACAGGCACAACACAGTCCCAAAACACACTCTCCAACACAACACTCCTTTCTGGCACCACCACCACTCCTCCCGTCAAGCTTCATCCTCCTCCTCCCGACTATGGCCCCTGAGTTGTGGTTGCTGGCTCCTTTTATGGCCCACCCAGAAATACTCCAGGGGCTTGATCACCTGTTTCTGGTTTAACTCAATCTCCCATGGAGACCTGCAGGAAGCTGAGACACCACCGTCAGCCAGGGAGGCTGCCACCAAGCTCCCCGGGGGAGGTATTGAGCAGCCCGTGGTTGCTCCCCTGAAACACACATCGAAGGGGCGTCCCGGCTGAGCGTGGGACCCAGCCATCCGCCACACCATTTATAGGGTCACCATAAAATGTCATGTGAAGCAAATTCTCCTGAAATTCTAGGAACTTACTGTAGCAACAGCCAATGTAAATATCTCAAAATTATGTCACATATTAACATTCAAGATGGCGTTGCAGAAAACAGAAAAAAATGTAGGAGTTCATAAGAAAATGAGATAGAGCCAAATAAATCAGATTCCTTGACTTCATAAACCATTGGTTAGCCTCCAAGATGTCCAAGAAACTCGCCATAAAGTGTACCAATCATAACAATGTGCTGTGGCGTATTGCACTCAGAAACGGCGAAGGTCCTAGGCCTCCAAAACAGAGCTGAGAGAAGGCCAGAATTCTACCTAGCCTACCCAGAAAGGCTCATTTCCTTACCAGCCCAGGTGACTACTACTAGCTGGCTTTGGCTCCAAAAATGTTTAAATATACTTAAAGAATATAATAAATTACAATAAATATATAATAAAGAATTGAAATTGAAATATTCCAATTATGCAAAGTGTCTCTGAAAAGAAGTGGAACAGCCATGATAAAAACCTTTGACTTCAGAAAAAATAATCCCGCAAAGGATTTATAAATAAAAATATTTATTACCAAGAAAAAAAAGCAAAGCTCAAAAAGAAGTAAAAGGAGTTGCATACAAGGCAATCATACATATGAGTACATACAGTAAATCCATCCATCCATCCATTTTCCAACCCGCTGAATCCGAACACAGGGTCACGGGGGTCTGCTGGAGCCAATCCCAGCCAACACAGGGCACAAGGCAGGAACCAATCCTGGGCAGGGTGCCAACCCACTGCAGGACACACACAAACACACCCAGCACACACTAGGGCCAATTTAGAATTGCCAATCCACCTAACCTGCATGTCTTTGGACTGTGGGAGGAAACCGGAGCGCCCGGAGGAAACCCATGCAGACACGGGGAGAACATGCAAACTCCACGCAGGGAGGACCCGGGAAGCGAAACCCAGGTCTCCCAACTGCGAGGCAACAGCGCTACCCACTGCGCCACCGTGCCGCCCACATACAGTAAATCCCAATACAAAATGCAGAAAATATATAAATAAACAGAAGCAAAAGATTGAAAACCAAGCAAAGAACAAGATGCAGCTCTACTCACAAAACTCACCTCACAAGGGTATTCTCCCTGCTTGTCTTTAAAGGCTGGGGACTGTTCCTTATGGTGAGGTGCTGGTGGCATATTTTTTGCTCCTTTGTCTCTTGCATTTTGTGGGTGGACATCCAAGAGACAAAGGAGCAAAAAATATGCACATAGAAACTAAACTATCAAGAATTAAAAGAAGATTCATATAAAATACATAAGTATATAAATAACAATATTAGCATAAATAACAACAAAGAATCACAAATGAACAAAAAAGATGTAAAAAAGGAAGTTAAACATAAGCCAGGGTTCCTTCATAACATTGAAAGTGTTTATAAGGATGCAGAGTCTCAAGCACTCAAACTTCAAGGGCGTCTCGTAAGTGCTGCACAAAACACACCTGGGGCGAGAGCTGAAGGTGTTAGCTCCCATTAAACAGATATCCATTTCCTTATCTATTATGGAGGAGAAGCTACTGGTTACCTCCACCCTAACACTTCAGACTCCGTTCTCTTTGGTTTCAAGCGCATACAAATGGGAGTGACATCAGAAGTTGGTGTTCATTATTAAACTAGCTTTTGGAGAAGACAGAGATCCACCTCAGAGAAATGCTACCTTCTTTGAACCTGGTGCACCATGCCTATCGGAGTGATTTTTCTTTTTCTCTGTTCTCATGACATTTATTTATTTTTTTTACAAGAGCTTTCTCTTAGTATCCAATTGTTGGGTACAATTAAAAAAAACACATTCTACGTGAGCCTTGCTGCATGGAATGTAAAAGATACTCACCTTCAGAGTTTAAAGAGATATTTAAGACTTGATGAACAGCTATGGAAGTCTTTTTTCTCTATCACAGTTTTCAACCCTTTGTTCAATAATGCCATATTCTTCATGCAATGCATTCAGGTCAGTGTCTTGGGGGTTGCAGTCCTGGATGTAAATTCTCAATATAAATACCATTTCCGAGTCCCAATTTAAACATTTGGCTGTTGATGTTGTTTTATACATTATATACTACTAGCTGTGTAAGCCCATGCTGTGAAAAACCCGGGCTCTCAGAAACTATTAAAATCGTCAGAAACAAAATTGAAATGCTGAGTCGGCGGTTTGGTTTTGCGGATGTGCTCGCCCCCCTTGTCTGTCTGGCCCAAAATGTTCCTCCCAGCTGCTGTCCCGGCCGGGTAATGCACCTGGCCATCTGTCACAACTGTTTCTACCATTTTCTAATTTTTTTATCTCACATTGTTTGAAGGCACCCAAGATTTCCACAACATGTGTGATATCATAATATCCATTTTATCCTATATAAAAGTAGATTTGGAAATATGGTAAGATATTAGCTCTATCACTTATGAAGTCAGGAATCTATCTATCACATTCTTTTATTTTTTGCTGTTTTATAAACATAGGTATGGCAGATGAATGAAGACTATTCAATCTATCACGCTTAACTTGGAATTTAATTAATTTTAAGTAATTAACTTCCTTTGTTTGTGCAGGTCCTTTAAGGTTAAGTTTGGTATTTTTCAAGTCAAAATTATTTCTTCACAAACATGACATACTGTAAGATTAATTTGCCACATGAAAATACATTCTAAAGTAAAGCATATTTTATACATTTTGAAAAATAACTAGCCTGTTCCTGTATTTTGTAATGGAGCTAATGGGTTCTGGGGTCCCAGTTTAAAATAAAAAAAAAAGCTTAAAACTTACCAAATTCATCCACTTTGAAGTAGCAAAGGTTATGATTAAGAAGGCAGGCCTTTCATGTTTGTGACAAGCAAAGTAAACTTGAAATTATATACTTTATCACACATTCTTTGTACTGTTTTCTCAAGGTAAGGATATGTTTCTTGCTTGCTTGTCTGCTCAAGCAGATGTCATAGGTGGAGTTATAACCACCTCTCCAAACCCCAAATCGTAAAGCTGTATTCTGTTTAACCTACTTTAGTTTCTACATTTCTTTCTTTAGCAGTTGTGTTCTGCCTTGGCTTGTAACAACAGACAGATTCTCACTCAAACCTTATATTTTTTCCTAAATAGTGCCTACTTTTCTCCTATTACATTCTGTGTTGTTATTTTGCATAGCAAATGAAGTGAGATTAATGTGAAGTGGCAGCATCATGATGAAAAACACATGCAAGAGTTTCATTATACTTTATACACACAACAAAAACATTGTATTTTTAATAAAAGCTATACATTTTTGAAAGAGAAATACATGGGGAAGAATGTGCAAAGTCCATACAGATCCTGGTTATCTGAAGAAGAAAAGACAGCTCTGTGGCATCACAGTGCCAATATTAAAATATCTATACTAAAATTATGTTATGTTATGAACTAACCTCTGTTATGTTCTTGTCACTTGATTGCAGTGTTTCTCTCGCTAGACCACCAAAGCACATGTGTGCATTAACATTGTGTACGTAATATCTTTCCAAAATACCTAAATAATTCAATATCAGTAACAGTGCTTGGCAATGACTTTCCAAGATGAATCCCTGCCTCTGGCCCAGAAAGTTGCAGCAGAAGAAGATGAGAAGCTAAGTGAAGTGCACAGCCGGTTTTCTGTTAAAATGGCTGAATCTCAGAATAATGCTTTGCTTTTTGCTTTTTTGACCTGCATCTGGCTATTTTTTGCATATGTGTGCAATCTCAAGATGCAAAACAATACTCAAAAACATTTTTGGCTTGAAAAATGGATACATCCGGTAAGTTTTAATGCTTTTTTTGTTTTGGGACCTGGTATCCATTAGCTCCATTATAAAACGCAAGAGCAAGCTAGTTATCTCTCTATTATATTAAAAATGTTTTCTATCATGTCTACTTTATTCAGCCTTGACCACTCCCTTCCACACTGCTTGTCCAATCATTACTCCTACTGCGCACATCCTCTCTCTGTACCACCCCATGACACTCTCAGTGTTAACTTGTCCTTCAATGCAGTCGGTTATAATGGCAAGGCAGAAAAGCAAATTATCCATTCAAGAATGTTAAATTTTAGACTGCGATAGAAAAACAGCGGCAAAAGCTGACAATGAACATTGAAAAAAAGAAAATGATCACAAAAGAGCTGCATATAATAAAAATCAAGAAGAAAGAGAAGAGTCCAATAAACAAGAAAGAAAAAATATCTTGAACGATATGTGAACAGAAATGCAAAAAAGCAACGTTTATAGAATGTAAGTTAGAGGATAAAGTAATTCATAATAGTGTTTTTGACGAGGCATAAATGTTATTAAATTTTTTATTTACTTTTTATTATGTTTTAGCTGTGGTGGGCTGGCGCCCTGCCCGGGGTTTGTTTCCTTCCTTGCGCCCTGTGTTGGCTGGGATTGGCTCCAGCAGACCCCCGTGACCCTGTAGATAGGATATAGCGGGTTGGCTAATGGATGGATGGATTATGTTTTAGTTTTTTACACTACTATTTTTACTTTTACTACATTTTATTATTCATTAGTATTTAAAATAGACAGTTGTAGTGAAATACTCAAGTAAATGATTTTCTATCTATAATAACTAAGGACCAAACTGTCTTCCTCCCACGCCCTGCATACTCTTCTATATACCTCTTTAAATACAATCGTCTTCTCTAGCGGAGGGACACTCCGATGCCCTTTGTGTGGCTCAGCTGCGAGATAGGCGGAAGTCCAGCACCCGCCCCCCTGGGGGTTGGCGAGCGAAACGAGTACAAAATATGCTTCACTTTAGGATGCAGTCTCATGTGGCAAATTAATATATACATCATGATTGTAAAGAAATAACATTGACTTGAGAAATAACTAACTTAGCTTTTACGTTGGACCAGGTCCCAGGACCAAGTAGGTAAAACAAGCCTTTGCGGGCTCTACATACATCTACAGGCCTCCATACAAGTTTTACCCTTAAGGCGAAGCTTAAGGTTTGTCAGGGAACTTTGTTTTTTAGTGCCCCAGTAACACAAAGCTGTGCCTGTAAATCAGGAATGGGTAGCAAAAGAAGCTCATCAAAACATGGACACCAAGGCCCATTATGTGGCTTGAAGACCTTCTAGCCAAAGGAGTACTTAACCAGAGGTGACCCCACAATGCATATATAAAGTCACCCCAGGCCAGACGGCTAAATCAATCTAGAGTTGAGAGACAATCTGCAACAATGGTTCTCTGTAGGACAAGAAACTAGAAGTAAAGAGTGAATGTAATGGAGATGAAAATGCCATATTTGATGATGCATTTTAGGGGTGGGAAAGTGAATGAGCCACTACATCAAATACAACAGTCGAGACTTGTAAAGGAAGATCCTTGAAGGAAGTTGGTTTTTGTTTTCTTATTCTAATACTTTGCAGTCATCTTTGTCCTTCTCTTCTGTTTGAACAATATATCTGAGGCTTCTGTGGTATTGCAATGGATAGGGAGAGAAACCAGAAAGTCGCATTATTTTCGTAGAAACAAAGAGAACATGAGCATGCTTATATAATTATCAAAAAAAGAGAGATATCCTTAAAACAATAGTTTGATTGACATATTTAGGGTATACAAAGAAAAAATAGTTAATTTATTTCATATTTTGCAAATTTCATAAAACAGGTTTCATTAAGCATCCATACCTTAATGGTGTAGCAGATACAGACTAAGGTTATTCTTTATTTGAGTTTCAAGGATAATCAGGCTACATAAACATGAGTTTAGCATATGGAAAGTCAAATGAATGCAGTCTTAATTGGATTCCATCAGAATTTGATCAGAAGGATAGAAGTAAAAATATAGTTGCCAAAATGGAAGGGAAATAAAACTTCTGAACTGCTGCATTTTTCCCAATAATACAGTTAAAGACATGGAAATTAGAAGAATTTAAGGAACTCATTCCTAACAAGAGCTGGCATGCACACATTAGACTTTGACACAGAATCCTAGGGAAAAGATGTTTATAAATAATAGACATGGGGATAATTAATGCTTACTGGCAGAGAATTTCAGTTTGAAAGTACAAAGGTCTGTTCCATGTCTGCTGGCAAATGTGTTTATTCAAATTAGATGTCTTTTCAGTTTCCTGGGGCTATATGCATTATGCTATGTATGAAAAAAAGCAAGCCCACTCACTGAGAGTGTAAAAAATAAGAACCGCCAGAGGGAAGACAGAGTCAGTCAAATTCAGAAGATTTCTTTATCAGAGGAAGTACAGGCTTCAACAGCTGTTAGGCTTTACACGAGGGTGCATAGCTGTTTTCTTGCATCTCATAAAATAAAGCAAGAAAGGTTTACTCTAGCTTAGTTCAACGTAACAGTGGATCTTAATTTACCTATAAAGAAACTGCTGCACTAATAATTTACCAAGATAATACACTATTTACTGTATATAGTGAAAGAGTTTTTGACTGGCAAGGGTACCACCACTAGAACAACTTCAACAGACATACGAGAACTTGAGAAAGAGACAGAGGCACACATTAGTTTACCATATTTTCTACATGTGCCAATGAAGGAATACAGGGGTTGCTAGAAGGCTATAAGTGCATGGTGTTCTGGAAGGACAAGGAGCATTGCAGCACCAGCCTGGGCAGAAACAGGCAATGTTTCCCTAGGACAGAGGAGAGCAGTAATAGGAGAACAAGGGCATTTCTGGTAAAGCACTACAGATGGTGGCTGTCCTGTTTTTGTCCAGTTAGATGGCAATTTTTTACATTCTATCCAGCCACCCAACTGCCAAGGCAGTAGCTTTCTTTTTTCTGTCCATCTAGCTGACCTGTAAATCATGGAAACACTTTTGTCAGACCAATTGACTAGCCAGGGCAAGTGGTGACTATCCTGATTCAGTTCAGCTGGCTAACCAGCACTGGTGGCAACTGTCTTGTTTCTGACCTTCAGACTCTCTTGTAAAATTAGCAGCTATTTTTCTTGGGCTGTGTTTATTATCTTCCTACCTGATCCTCTTGGGTGTTAGCTGTCTGTCTGCTCAGTCAGCAGTTCCATTTAGACAGTGGTACCTAAGCATTCTTGTCTGCTTGTTTATAACCTTTGTTTGAACTGACCTGACAATTACATTTTCTTTTTGCTTTTTATTGTATGAACTTCTAATTTTGAACCAGGTTTTTCCTTGAATAAGAATTTTATTGCATCCCTTGATTGTTGACATATTGCATCCCTTGATTGTTGAGTTCTCCTGCTATATTTTATCATACATTCAAAGGGGGAACGAAAGCTCAAAAACTGTGCGGCTGAAAGTAACTAGCAGACATGAAAAATGTGTCTCTCACCATCTTTCTTGACCTGTTAAGTGTACTGAATTCAAAGTATTTTGAATTGTCCTTGCCCTTTAATTAAGCTGAAAATATACATGTATATTTTTTAAGTATATGTACAGGGAGATTCACTCGAAAGAGGCCACAAATATTCTGTAATAACTCTTGCTAGGATGAAGCAATCTGAATGAAACAACATGCAATGTGCTCCTCAGTATATGGAGCTTCGAACAAGTGGGTGCATACTGCCCATACCCCTTCACTCAGTCACTCGACTTCTCATTAGGATGGTTGTGTCCAGTATTGAGCAGCGCGTCTTCATGGTGCGATCCTATTGGGTTACCAATTTGTTTAAGCAATGTTAGAATCAACTGGATGATCATGAGTTAATGGAAGGTTACCTCCAGCAAGATGGAGCAATGTGTCACACATCAGTAAGGAGCATGGCAGAAATTGAGTCCTTCTTTGGCAACAGGGTAATTTCAGAGGGCACTTTGGCCACCACGGTTGCCAGATCTGACACCACCAGACTTCTTCCTTTGGGATATGCTCAAAGGAAAACTCTATCGGAGCAAGCCTCGCACTGTGGAAGATTTGAAGAAAAACATCCAACGTGAAATTGCTGCTATTGTCCCCGAGACACTTGCCAATATGTTCAGGAACATGAAGCCCTGTGTCAAAGTGTGTCTGGCAGAAAACAGAAACCACTTTCAGCATTGCATACAATGCAATCGATTACACATACGTCAAGGCATATAGCGTATTTTTTTTGTTCAGATTGCTTCATCCTAACAGGAGTTACAACAGAATATTCAGTGCCTCTTTCAAGTGAATCTCCCTGTACCTGGATATATATATTGTCATAATCATGACAAAAGAGCCACAAAAAGGTTTGGTGCAGCCACCCGTATATTATTCCTGGTGGCAAAATGGATATTATCAAGGTATTGATGTATACAGACTGGAGTCCACAGCAGAACTGATTTGCCAGCACAAAGATGGCGGCTTTAAAGGAAAGGGGAAGGAAGTGACATTCATCTGTGGGGCCAGAACTGGAAGTGGCGTCATTGAGCCTGGGACCAGAAGTGACATCATTGGGGCCACACGGAATTTCCCGTAACTGGTCTGCAGAGAATTACTCTAATTCAGGCCCTTTAGCTGCCTCCCATGCGCTCGTGTGTAACAAGATATATATATCCTCAAGAAATGTACTGTATGTTAAATGGAAACTGAATTGGCCCCTGATGACTTAGTGTAAGCGTGTGCCTAACAACTGGTATTCCATCTTCAATACCACCAGTACAGGCTCCAACCCCAAACTCTGACCACCCTAATATGCTTTTACTATTCCAGCAAATATATAAATCACATCAGTAAAATGCATTTAGCAACCAATCATTACCAGGCCCACACTCAGAATAGTCTAAATTTCAGTTGCCAATTAACTGAACAAACCTTTATCTGTGGGAGGAAACCGGAGTACCTCCAGAAAACCCCTGAGGAGAATATAAAAATTCTATACATATAGTGACTGATCTGAGCTATGAAATCAGATTCCTGGAGTTGTGAAGAAGCAGCACTTAGCATCATGCTGTCCTAAAACCATTCTCTATAATGCAAAGAACTTGTAATGACAGTTGAAACAAACCACCATACTAGTGAGCCATGTAATGGCAAAACATGTAATTAATGACTAAAGCAGCCTTATTTTCAGAAACCTCCAATGCAAACTAGACAGTGCAGCATGCTATTTGTAAAATGACTCATCAAAGAACAGGACAAATAAATTTAGAAAGCTGTTAATGCGTTGGCATCATTAACAATGTCTCAACAGCTATAGTAAAAAAAAAACAATGATAATAAAATATCAGTTTGAATTCAAAAAGGGTAGTCCACTCCCACACAGTACTCCAAAAATCAGAAATCCTTTTTTTCAACTCATGGTTTTGTTTTCATTTAATCACCTCACAATAATAATGTACATGAAGTAAAATTAAAAGTCAGAATTTAAAGCTTGTATTGAGCATAAACATGATGGCTTAATATAGCAGATTACTGCTGTTTAAAACTAGAACTACACAGCAACATCTGGAGTATTTTGTGCAGCTGTGTTTTCTAATATAATATTAATACCACAACACCAAAGAACATTGCTTTTGCAGTTCTTGGAAATCATCCTATCTCTTCCAAAATTATCATTACAGGCTTGCGTTTGCTAAATAATGAAAGCTTATTATGAGCTTCTGAAAATAATTAGGAGGTACACCATAAATTAGTATGTACAAACCTACACCAGATTTTGTAGATATGTAATAAATAGATTTTTCAATAACCAAAAGATATATTTGTTAGAATATTAGTAAACAGGAAAGAAATGAATTTCAATTACATATTTCTATCTGACCCCTCGCTAGTGAATCCTCCAGTGATGACATATTTATACTACTTGGTAATTCTATGCTATTATCTTAACTTCTTTCAGCACAACATTTTCAATCTACATTTACATATATATATATATATACAGTGGAACCTCGGTTCACGGTCATAATTCATTCCAAAACTCTGGTCGTAAACCGATTTGGTCGTGAACCGAAGCAATTTCCCTCATAGGATTGTATGTAAATACAATTAATCCATTCCAGACCATACTAACTGTATATAAATATATATATTTTTTAAGTTTTTAAGCACAAATATAGTTAATTAAACCATAGAATGCACAGCGTAATAGTAAATTAAATGTAAAAACATTGAATAACACTGAGAAAACCTTGAACAACAGAGAAAACTAACACTGCAAAAGTTCGCGCTATAGCGCTACCAACTGCTGGCTAAAAACACTTTTTTTTTAATGAGTTTTAAGCACAGGGAAAAAAATGAACATTTGAAAAAAATCTGTAATTTAATAAACCACCAAGAAAAGTAACATTGCAACAATGCACGCTACGAACCGATCGCTGTAAACAGAAGTGAAAACAAAATCAAGCCCAGTGCATTCTTTAACTGCCTTCCTACCTGTGTCCAGCCCCCTCTCTCTCACGCTGCCTGTGTGTGTGTGCAGCTCTCTCTCACGCTGCCTGTGTGTGTGCGCGCATCTCTCTCTCTTGTGCTGCCTGTGTGTGTGCGCGCGTCTGTCTCTCGCGCTGCCTGTGTATGTGTGCGCAGCTCTCGCGCTGCCTGTGTGTGTGCACGTCTCTCTCTGCGCTGCCTGTGTGTGTGCACGTGTCTCTCTCTCTCGCGCTGCCTGTGTGTGTGTGTGTTGCGCTCTCTCAGTCTCTCTCTCTTGCTCGCTGCACAGGGAGCGACTGAACATGTACAAACCTAAAGGGAAACTGGCTTGTTCGTATACCAAGTGTGTGGTCGTGAACCGAGGCAAAAGTTTGGCGAACCTTTTGGTCGTAAACCGATTTGTACGTGTACCGTGACGATAGTGAACCGAGGTTCCACTGTATATATAAATATATGTATATATATAAATATATGTATATATATAAATATATGTGTATATATATATATATATATATATATATATATATATATATATATATATATATATATATATATATATATATATATATTGTGGCAGATGGCCGGAGCCTATGCCTGGCCGGGACGCTCCTTCTGTACATGATCCGGGGGAACAACCATACCATGGGCAACACGACATCTTCCCCAGAACGCTTGGTGGCAGCCCCTCTGGGTTGCATCGCAGCCACAGGCATGGGCTCTGTGATAATGAAATACACAATCATACATGAATGACTATAGAGTTTGCATACATTACTTTTAATAAAAAATTTTCAAACCCACTTGATCTAATTCAGGGTGGGTGTTTGGTGTGTTTAGGCCTATCCAGGTACTAGACGTGAAACAGCCCTGGACAGGGCACACTCATACTTACACTTTTACTGAGACCAACATATAGTCACTACAGAACATGCAGTTCTTTGAAAATGTTAAAAGAAGGAGTACCCTATAGAAAATTCCATATAGACATGGATAGAACACACAAACTCAGCTTGGACAAAAAACCCAAGACACTCTATTCATTCTGTAGTAGTCTTATTCATTGTGCTACTGTGCCACCATTACTAACCTAAATTGGAATTGAACGTTGGATGTCAACAATTATAATTCTGGTGCAAAATAGTATTTGAAAAATTAAGTTTCCAAATATTGCTGGTTGAATGATGGCTGAAAGAGACAGAGAGGTTCAGATCATGCACTGATACAGTGCATTGCCACCCCCACCACATGCTGAACCACCTCAGGATTGCAAATTAGGCCAAAGGGACACCTCAGCAACACACAAATGGAATGGACCAGTGTGAGGTTTTTGTTACAGTGGCTGGAATGCCAATCTTACCACCAACCCCCAAGTTTTCCCTGCAAGTTGGAGGACCTGAAAGGGTACACTGAAAATAATTACTCAGTGAACGACATGATGTTTTCTGGGACTGGCAGAAAGCTGTAAGAATTCCCTGAAATATCTGGTTGCCAGGAGAAAGTACTCACATGGAACAAATTGAGTGCCTTCATATTATGGAGGTTAGGCAGCAAGGAAATCACCAAGGGTATCTGGTCCTTGGTAATTAGAAAGTAGAACTTAAAAGTGTAGAGATACATGGAATCATCAGAAATAGGTCTAGAAGGGTGGACACGGGACATTCAGAGTGAGTTCATTGACAAAGAAATAATTGAGCTTAGAGTCAGGATGTAAGATGGAGAAAGAATTCAATGACATTGAGCTAGTGCATTAATGTGTAGAGAGGTGCAGGGAGATTAGTGGAATATTGTGACTCTTGAGGCATAATATTTAAGGAGTTAGCAAATAGTTATCTTTCACTTCTGATATTTAAAAGTCAGAACCAGTAACAGCTAGGCAGTATGGGAGTTTGCTTTGTCTTCTATTTTAATTGAATACCAGTGTTCTCTCTTTGAACATACCCATTGTGTTTGCTAAAAAAATTGGTTTTGGTGCTCTGGGTTAGACTAGCACACTTAGAGGCTCTCCTGTTCATATATTATAAAGTTTTACTAAAAAAAACAGCCTGTGTTTAGCTGCTTGTTAAGATCTGCTGACAATGCCCTTCTGTCTAACGCTTATTTTTGTACATGAATTTTGATATGGCAAAATGGTCCTTTTGATTCATAAAGCATATTTTTAACCTTGAATCAAAGATAAATAAGATTAATGCCATAGAATAAGAGTTCTGAGTCGGCATTATGTCTTTTTCCATTACAGGAAGGCAGTTATTGTGACTTATTATAACTTTATACATTGTGGTGAAAGGTGACACGTTTTACTTGATCTAACAAAATTATACATAATGTACTGCATAAGCTTTTTAAGATGTAATAAAGGGACAAGTGTGGGTCTAAAACCTTACACTTAATGCGATATTTTGTCAATAAAATGTACCAATGTGCATTAGACAGTGAGAATCACTTTAGTAAATCTGTTGTAATATCATACTTATCTTTAATTTTCAAAAGATTCACATCAAGTGATTTTATCATTGAGTTTTCTAAGTGTTTTATAGTATTGATGGAACTTGACAAGCATTCTTTGAGGAAATAGAGAACCCAGTGTTTTATTTATTTATTTTTGACAAATCTTCATTATTTTTCCAGGAATGTAGAAATGCAACTCCATCCTGCAATCCAGGGTTATGATCATGGATAATGTATTTTTGAATTGATTTATAAAAAATGCTCATTCGGACTACAGTTTCTGCTTCACAATTCTCTAAGTGTGATTCTGAAAGTGAATGACAGTACCATAAAACCTTAACATAAAAATCACATTAGCTAGATTAACCTCTCAAATAATACAGAAAAGGCTGTTGGCTAGGATTATAGCACAGGCACGCTGTGCTCTGGCATGGTTTCATCTGATTGGATCAATTTCTTATGGGTTGAAAGCAATGTCCATTCTACTTGGAATTAATTAATTGTTCACTTGTGCCAAAACATTTGCTGTGAAATGTCAAGCAGTGAATCATCCAAGATTTTCATTTTTCACTTAATCTCTTTCTGGTATAAATACGCTTGAATTTTTATCTGTACATCAACACTTTAGATTGTCTGCATTTGAGAGTCCAGCCTTATTGAGTAAGAAGCAGGAAATTTAACTAAAAAAATGTGTTTGCGAGATATTAAGCAAATTTGTAGTCTTCCAAAATCTATTTATGTTTTAATGAGATGAACTAATAAAACACTAAATACATTTCTATAATTTTATAAAAATAATATATCTAAAAAAGCCACAATGTACTAATGATACTACTTATGGCAAAAGTATTTCCTTTAAAATTTTCTGGGTATGCTGAACCTGTTATGTTTTTTATCGTTTGTGGTTCTGTTTATATAGGTTACAACTGTCCATATCCTGGAGAGGTAGAAGTGTTAGCGTATAGTGGAGAGATTTGGTGATAAATTTGCCAGTGTATTTTAAAACAGTATGGTCCGTGGCCAGGAGGTTGAGTTATCTGGGCACCCATGGAAGCAAATGCTAGAGAAGAGTTGTATTCTCGAAATGTGTTCACGATAATTTTTAGCTTCTGATGTTAGCTGTGTAAGAAGCTGTTGTAAAGACACTGGTGGCTCCCGCAAAGGTGGTAAAGCTACTTTACCGTTGTGGCAGCACCTCGAGTACTTGTTGGATGTATTACGCTCAGCAGGTCAGTATCGTGACCTGGCATGCACACACACACACACACACACAGAGACACTGATAAAGAGGATCAATGAATTGATAATCCATCTATCCATTATCCAACCCACTATATCCTAACTACAGGGTCACGGGGGTCTGCTGGAGCCAATCCCAGCCAACACAGGGCACAAGGCAGGAAAAAAACCCCGGGCAGGGTGCCAGCCAACCGCAGGGCACACACACACACACACACCCACACACCAAGCACACACTAGGGACAATTTAGGATCGCCAATGCACCCAACCTGCATGTCTTTGGACTGTGGGAGGAAACCGGAGTACCCGGAGGAAACCCACGCAAACTTTATGCAGGGAGGACCCGGGAAGCGAACCCGGGTCTCCTAACTGTGAGGCAGCAGTGCTACCACTGTGCCACCTTAAACAAATAAATAAGAAAGAAAATATTAAACAAACAATGCCTATGCAATAACCCCTCCCCAATTCCCTGACGGTGAACACTATTTAACAAATACTGAACAAATTAAAGAGAATGAAACACTAGGCACTGCACAGTAAACAATTAACACTTATGATAAAGTCCAAACACAGTCCAGTACAGTAGATGAAGATGACAATGGTGTTTGGAATAAAAAAACCCGTGAACAGACCCTCTGATTTAAATGAAAAGTTTTGTCCTACCAGGTTCTAGTTGTTGCATAAATATTTGGCATGACTGGGAACACTCTCCAGATAAAGATGAATACAACAAGGACGAAATCACACAAACAAGCAGCACAGGACAAACAAATACTTCCAGAGAGAAACTGTAATCCACAGTGCCTGTAGTTGTAATCCAATAGAGTGTGAAGTGTAGAAACAAATAAACACACATGATCGCAATCTGTGTCTTTTAGCTCCATTTTAAAGAAAGCGCCTAATTAATTTTCTTCCCAGCAACTTGAAGCTGAAAAATAGAGTAATACTACTTGGGAGTTGTAGGAAATTTAAGTAGTGCTGCTGTAGTGTTATAGATTTCATTTTAAATGTATACATTTTCCATTTTTGCTCAAAAATTCACACTCAATAATCTGTAATAACAAGGTGAAAACATGTTTTCAGAAAGGTCTGCAGATTATTCAAAATCAAAAACTGAAACCTCTAATTCACAAAATCATTTATACCTTCTGCTGTGACTCTCCAAACTGTGGTTAGCGCCATCCTGTTTGCATTGTTATTATCTCATGTCAGCATACTGTATGGGAGTCTGTGCCTTTAAAGGAAAAGGTGACATATGTGGGAGCAACTGGGACTGCACATCAAGTTGCCCAAAATGGCACTAAATGGTTTTCTGATGCAAATATCTACTAAGAGTAGAGTCAGGTGATTCAAATTGTGAAGCAGAATACAGAGAATTTAGAATGACCAACAACATTTATTTCTATAACACATGTTCATAAAAAAAATTTAGCTCAAGATGTCAAAGAAAAAAGTTTTAAAACAATTAAAAATAGATAAGAATAGGAATGAATAAATGACACAACAAAAGTGGTAAATTAGAATAAATTCACACACTGCATATGTGAGCTAGAAAAAAATATAACATTTACTGTTTAAGGCCTGTCATTATCACAGATTTCAGCATTCCCAGAATTGTGTCCAGTTACCTTGGCTATAAATGCTGCTGGGTCCTGATGGAGGGGTGGGTTCTGTAATTCTTTGAATAATTTTTATTTCTAACCAAATTGTCACCTTCCTGTTATTCTACCTGTTATAAATAATAATATATAAAAAGTTAAAAGAAAATTGCCGTCTGGTACATGAAAATGCCAACCTCTAAACATTTTACACAATGCAGCATATACAGATTTAGTGTGATTTTCATCTTGATATGGCATATGGCATTTCATCTAAAGTAGGTCAACAAGGTTCATACAAAAAGAAGAAATCCATTGTATGTTTTTGGCCCACAATAACACCATCATTATCTAAATCTGTTTCCTTCACTGGTAACTTATTTTTTTCTTGTTGATCCAAGATCTTTGATGCAGTACTTTACTGTTCAGCTATTTAATTGGTCAAGCTTTTTAGAAATAAGGTGAAAATTATTTTTTTGTTTCTAATTTACAATATGAGAAGAAGTGTACCTTATTCTAGAGAAAAATAGTTCCCTAGCTTTATACTGAGTACAGCACAGGGTCACTCTGCAGTGTTCCTGGTTATAATCCTCCTGGAAAGTGATTTTATTTTTATTTTTTAGATGACAAATCCGTGTTTTTTCTAAGCTTAACCCTTGAAATATCTACGTAAATCACCCTTAACTCAAATAAAAACTTCAACCATCTCTATAGTAATCTTGCGTGATAGTTGGATCGTAATGCCTAAACCGTACACTATATTGGACATGAACCTTACGCATGCAATTCAGTTTAAATGAAAATAGTAAAAACAATCTTCACATTCTATTTGAAAATGAAACAGATTTATCTAACATAAACAATTATAAGTTTTACCAATCTGCAGCAAAATGTATTGATTCTGCTGCAGGATGGCAGACACAATGGTCAGTGCTACTGCCTGACAGATTCAGCATCCTGAATTTAGTTAGTGTTTGTGTGGGGTCTACAGATCCTCTCCACATCAGCGTGACTTTTACCGCCACATTCTCAATAACATTCACATTACGTGAACTGGTAACTCTAAATTAGCCAGTGAGCAATTGTCAGTGAGTTTGAGTATGTATGACCTGGCATCATGGCTAGGGTTATCTCTCTCCTTACGCCCAGTGCTGCCATGTTGGTCTACAACCCTGAATTACATTAAGTGGATTTAGTTCGCATGTACAGTGGATTTGGAAAATATTCAGACTAATTCACTTTTTTGTGCTTGTGCTAAAATCATTTACATTTACTTTTCTCCACATGAAGCAACACTCAATAACCAATAATGACAAAAGGAAAATGGGATTTTAGAAATTTTTACAAATTTATATAAAAAAAATAAAAACTGAACTATCCCATTGTTATTCAGTATTCAGTTGAAACACCTGTGGCAGCAAGTACATCCTGGACTCTTTTTGGATATAACAAATGTTCATGTCCAATATATGATATGGATACCTGACAAGCTTTGCTCACCTGGGTGGGGTGTCAGGACTATCTGTGCATAGTTATTTTCAGGTCTCTCCAGCGATGTTCAATTGATATCATGTCAGACTCTAGCTTTACAACTCAGGAACATTTACAGACTTGTCCCTAAGCCACTCCTGTGTTGTCTTTGTTTTCTGTTACAGGTCATTGCCCTGTTAGAAGACAAACCTTCAATCCAGTCTGAAGTCCAGAACACTTTGGAGCAAATTTAATTTGGGGTATTTCTGTATTTTGCTCCGTTCAGCTTTCCCTTGACCCTGTCTAGTCTCCCTGTCCCTACCACTGAAAAACAACCCCACATCAAGATGCTGCCACCACCATACTTCACAGTTGGAATGGCATTACACAGGTGACAAGCAGTGCCTGGTTTCCTTCAGGCATGATGCTAATCTTGGTTTTATCAGACTATCCATCCATCCATCCATTTTCCAACCCGCTGAATCCGAACACAGGGTCATGGGGGTCTGCTGGAGCCAATCCCAGCCAACAAAGGGCACAAGGCAGGAACCAATCCTGGGCAGGGTGCCAACCCACCGCAGGACACATACAAACACACCCACACACCAAGCGCACACTAGGGCCAATTTAGAATCGCCAATCCACCTAAACTGCATGTCTTTGGACTGTGGGAGGAAACCGGAGTGCCCGGAGGAAACCCACACAGACACGGGGAGAACATGCAAACTCCACGCAGGGAGGACCCAGGAAGCGAACCCGGGTCTTCATCAGACTAAAGAATCTTTTTTCTCACAGAGCAAGAGCCCCTCAGATTTGCTTTTATGTGCCTTTTACTAAGAGGTTTTTTTTTTTTGCCCACTCTTCATAAAGCCTAGATCGGTGGAGTGTTGCAGTGATAGTTGTCCTTCAGGAAGTTTCTCCCATCTCCACACAGGCTCTCTGGAGTTCAACCTTCTTCCATGATAGCTCAGTTTGTGCAGGTGTCCACCTCTAGGAAGAGCTGTTGTTGTTCCAAACTTCTTCCATTTAAGAATTATGGAGGCCACAGTGCTCTTAGCGAACCTTCAATGGTTTTTGCTCTGATTGTCAGGTGTAGGAACTTATATAGTCAGATGTGTGCCTTTCCTAATCCTGTCCAGTCAATTGAATTATTTACTGGTGGACCTCGAACATGGTGTAGAAATAACTCCATGATGATCAGTACAATGGGATGCACCTGAGCCTTATTTCAACTGTCAGAGCAAAGGCTCTGAATATTTGTGTTACTGGGATATTTCAGTTTTTTATTAAAAAGGCTGCTACATAACAAAATATGGAAAAGAGCATTGGTCAGTGTATGGATGTTGGATATGTTCATTCTAAATATGAAATCTGCTTTGAAAGCTTTACAGTTGCAGCATGTAGATTTGATACGGTGGATGATTACTTTTGTAGGATGTAAGCCTTTATCTTTAAAAACTGAAAAGAAAATTCTGTATCCTGATAAGCTTGAACGTGCCTAAAACGGAAAATCTAAAAATATCTTTAATTGCAATTTTCTATGGCATGTCCATTCATTTCCTGAGTTTATTTTGTTGCAAAGCCTTAGGGAAAAAAAGCCTGTCCTAAAAGCAAGAAAGATGTGGTTGAAACTAACCGAAGAGGGACAAACGTCAGTAGCAGGGCATACTTGAACAAGCTGACAGACAATGGCAAAGCATCCAAAATTTTTAAATTACTCTTTTATATTTATGTTTATTATAGGATGATGTGTAAAACATAAATGAATGTTTATTTTAAAATGTTTACATATCTACATTTTAAAATGAAGCCACTCTGTTCATTGGTGTTCTGCTGTCCCTTTTTTGTTTCACATCAAACATGTATTACGCAACATGGATCAATGTCTGAAGAAATTCTGTTCACGTGTGAGAAGCGATTCCAGACAATATCAGTCACTGTTGCCTTTTCACGAAACAAGACTGCAGCCATACAGTAGTCATTTGGTTTTATCTCACTAAATACATTTTGATTTCAACCTGATTCTTTCATTTGTTTAATTTTTCATGCTGATTTAGGTTCAAAGTCAACCTGCTATGATTGTGCACTTCAGTCTTCCTAGTGAGCTCACATGCATATTCCCTCTGATTGAAAGAAACAAGCACAATTATATTCATATTTAGAATCTCCTTGCATAAGATTCTGTTTTAGAAAGTGCAAATGGATAGCATTCTAAATAAACTGCAACAAGTGATTGTACAATTGTAATTACTTTATTTAATCAGTAAAATTCATTTACTCATGCAATAAACACATTTTGTCATTGGGCATTCAAAATTAACTACAAATAATGACTAAATTAAATTTGCTTAGTCTATCAATTTTTATTTTATAATATTGTGTTGACCAATACAAATTGTTTATGGAAATTGTTTGAAACATGCCTCTGTTGTTCTAATAATGAACCTACCAATGGCAGGTTGTTGAAACTTTTAGGCAAACATCACACAGTGCTGATCATTCTTTAAAAAAAAAAAACCAAACAAGCAACAATGATCCCAAATAAACACACTGGGCTCCTACAGAACAAAACAAAAATGAATGTTTATTTTAAAATGTTTATACATCTACATTTTAAATGCAGTCACTCTGTTCATTGGTGTTCTGTTGTCACATCAGTAGTCACATCCACATTGACAAAAGACTCAAATAGTGCCATACTACAGCATAATGAAGAACAGTCCACAAGATAATTTAAAAGAGGAACAGCTGCATCCAACACTATAACACACAAATTCCATTTTTTCTTCAATT
Organism: Erpetoichthys calabaricus; assembly: GCF_900747795.2. NCBI lineage: Eukaryota > Metazoa > Chordata > Cladistia > Polypteriformes > Polypteridae > Erpetoichthys > Erpetoichthys calabaricus. Next base: position 62,640,010 of record NC_041396.2, read on the forward strand.
TGTTCATGTTAACAATATTACAAGTGAAATATTAACCATAGTGTGACCTAAAAATATGTCTTTATATTTGAAGTCCCCAGACGATATTACGATAGTGGATTCAGTGTGGGTTTGGTATGAGAAAAGCAGGTAAATGAAGAGGCTTTTAACATTCTACTACCTTTATATTTGGAATTGTAAAACATTTGGCCAAACCCACAGTCAAAGTTGAATACCTCTTAAATGAGCTCTGCATCATATTACATGCTCCAACCTACTAATCTAATTCAGTATCAGATGAAAATGGAGTCTACGGCAAAGTAGGAAGGAACCCACTGTCTTTGTGCTAACCTACATGCACAGGGATAAGTTAGAATCCCACAAAAACGGATATGTTAGAATACAACTTAGTTTTTGCTCTTCACTGAATACAGGCGCAGAGCCCTGTGAACAATTCTCATTTAAAATACAAGTATAGATTATATTAATCACTAAATACAAAACTGGTACACATATAAATACATATTTGTTAAAACACACAAACAACAAGGTAGAAACTGATTACACATAAATAGAAATTAACAATATCTGTCTATTAATCAATTGATGAAATATGGCTATCTGACCACAAAGGAGATTAAAATTCTAAAAGAGAAAGTCAAAAATAAAGTCACAGTCCTGAAGACCTAGGCCAACTGACTGCCTAGCCGCTCCTGGGTTTTCTATAGAGGAGTTTGGGCAGGCCTTCCAATTTGAAGAGAGAATCTTTCCATCAAATGATTCCAACGCTCCTTTATCCAAGATTATTTTTCCATAGGCATCATCAATTAACCTAACAGGCATAACAATTAGATGTCAGGGGAAATTTACAGGACCTGGGGCCTCATGTGTAAATGGTGCAAACGCACAAAAATGTTGCGCAAGCCTGTTTCCACACTCAAATTGCAATGTATATAACCTAAACTTGGCGTAAAACCACGCACTTTTTCACAGTAGCTTCAACCCTGGCATACGCATGTTCTCTGCTGAATTTTACAAACTGGCGGCACCCACCGTCAAAGCAGTGCTTTTGCTCCAGTGTGGTTTCCCTTTCTTTTAAGATCCACATCCCTGATGCAGCTTTATCAAATACACTGAAATTAACCACATATTGTTCATTAGTTTAAGGCATCTGACTGTAATTAACCTATAACAATATAATGGTGCACAGAATGGTCAAACTATTCCAAATACCATAGCTGCTTTAGCATTGTTACTCTCACTTCACCTTCTTCTACTTTCAGCTGCTCCCATTAGGGGTTGCCACAGCAGATCATCTTTTTCCATATTACTCTCACTGCACCACTTGGAGCAGCTGATCGGAAGGAGAATTATCGGTGTACAACAACAACAACATTTATTTATATAGCACATTTTCATACAAAAAGTAGCTCAAAGTGCTTTACATAATGAAGAGAAGAAAAATAAAAGACAAAATAAGAAATTAAAATAAGACAACATTAGTTAACATAGAAAGGAGTAAGGTCCGATGGCCAGGGTGGACAGTACAGCATTAAGCACACGCTGCCTCAGCCATGCGCACTGTCAATTGAACTGCTCTCATATGACAAACGCTTCAGAGCCTTTCCTGTACAGACCTCGAGGTTCAGAAACAGTTTCATCCGAAGAACTATAAATGCACTCAATCAATCCATCAAGTGCTCCTTATAGAACTGTTTGTACTTATAAGTACAATTACCTCACTGTAAACATGCGATACAGTTATAATATTGCACAACCTGCGCCACTTTATAAAGCGCATATTTACATATGATGACGATATAATTTTTAAGATGAAATGCAGCAAAATATGTTTATTACATTATACAGATAAAATATTAACGTCATTTGAATAATCTATATTGTTAATAATTAAACATGTGAGGACACGGTATCGCAGCGCTAGCGATGAGCTGGGGCCCCGATTATTCCTGCCTCGCGCTGTATTCTTGCTGGGGCTGGCGCGACACTGGATGGATAGAATAATTAAACATGTACTACGAAGATATTTCAATGTTCCTTAAAAGTTTTAAAGAATCTGCGTTCTAAGCTTACAGATGGCTTACCATCTATTACAGAGCTGATTGTGTGGCGATTGGGTATTTGGAGAAAGAAAAGTAAGGACAGGAATTGGGGGTTAGAACGTTTGAAAGAGACAGTACTGCTGCAAAAAAATATTTCATCGAAGGTCTTGCATGCATCTTGCGGGAGGCAGGAACAATTTGTGGACGAGGCACCTGCTCGTCACTATCACTGCACCACCGTGTTCCCATGTTTAGTAACATGCTTTAATTCCTATCATCATGAAAATTATATCAAGTATACATCTCAGTATTTTATTTATTCAGAGAGCTGTAATATCACGAATGTAATGGATTCTGTGTCCTGTCGAAGGAAGAGAAAGCCCATTTAAGAAGCACATAGTGCAAATATAGCACATAGAAGAACACATACAAAAACAAAGCATTTAACGTGCTACTTTAGTTACGATAGTATTTGAGAAACTAGTAAATTAAACAATTAAAGATAAAGTTTATGATGTTCTACTTTAATGACAAAATAAAGTTCGTGATTAAAGTGGAAATTTCGAGATTAAAGTTGGCATTTCCAGCTTTTTTCTCACTGTGTCCCTATTTTTTTTTTCTTTTCTCTGTACCCTAATAAGCTTTCATATGACACTTAGACGGTGGGCTACGACTCGCCTTTTCATGGCAACTTTGATATCTGACCACTTCTTTTTTATTTCGGGCACTGTGTGACTTTGTGAACTTGAATTTTCGAGTTTCTCCGACACTCTGTCACTCGATCAACTTCCTTTTGTTGATTATATCACTGTTTAAACCAACAAATAGTAAGTTTTTCCTTGCCTCCACTTGGTATTAGCTGAAATTCTTCTATTTTCTCCCGTGCTTTTGCCATTGTCTTTTCACAGAAGGCTGAGCTTAAGGGCTATTTATATTGATTTGCATATTCAAAGAGGCATAATTCTGGGAGGAGTTGGGACGGGACAGCAGGCGCGTGTACATGCATTACTTTTCACGCTGACCGGGATTTATGAAGCGGAAGAATGTGGAAGTTGGCGTACGCACAGATTTATGCATCTGGATTTTTTTGTGTGTAAGCACATTTCCACTTTTGTCCGTACACCATGTTATAGTGTGAATTCTACACATGGCGTTATACATGAGGCCCCTGGTGAGAACCCTCCTCAGAATTTGGAGAATAAAGAAACTTTGCACAGTAATGGGTCATGAGACTCAAATTCTGGAGCCTGCATTCATGAGGCGGGAGTGCTAACCACTTCATCATCCTATGTAATGAATAGACTGTAAAAATGTGTGCAAGGTCACCAAAGCAGTGGGTAATGTCTGACTTAAGACGTACATTTTTTCCAGTTGTTTCTTGTATGGCTTTCATATATTAATTTGTTGCTTCTTTGTGTTTTTTAAATTGTTGAATATGACTCCCACGGCACTATCTTGTTTTCATTATGGATGCTACCATGTTGGCCACTGGTTGTTATCACATGATGCCATGCTGAGAAGATGCTGATCCAGGAGGTTGCTAGGGTGCAAATCTCTGGCATTACTAGGATACTGATCCCATAGGTTGCTCATTATGATGTCACTACCATAACCTTTCAAATGCTGGTGCAATACATTCCTGGTCATCCAAGATAGGATTCACAAAAGAAAACAAAAACCTTGCATCATTTCATAGTTTTATTTTTGAATTTACTGGTTACAACTATTTTTTCAGCTGTCTCATTATGATTTACATCTTGTGTTTCTAGGTTCTGGTTACATGTAAGTTTTTTAGCATACAACTTACTGCGTTGTTCTTTGACTGCTATTTTGGCTGCACATCTTGACCTTTGATTATTTAATTATACTATTCCTGGTTATGACCCCTGTGTAAATTCTGTCAGCTATGTGTGATCTGAGATTATAAAGAGTAAACAGCCAGTTGTATCCCTTATCAAAATATATACATGACAGATTAGAGGTGTGGCAGAGGACATAAACTAAAAACTTTCAGATCAACTCTGGTTCAATATGTGATCCTCAACAAGCCACTTAACCTGCCATCAATACTCTACTGTAATTCAGCACAAGAAAAGACAATGAAGAAAAAATATAATTTATATGTACATGTATGTTGCTGCCAAATGATCTTCGACTTGTACGGCCTTTTATAAAATGCACATTTCATGATTACTTTCTCTGAGATAACAGAGCTATGTGTGTTTTCCTAAGCATGTATTATGTGGTATTATGCACTTGTTCTGTCCTTTCCTGTTGCTATGGGTTAAATGAAGGTATCAGAGTTGCTAGGGAAACTGACATTTTCCGACATTTTTCGTTGACTTTTTTTTCTCTGATTTTACCATTAAAGGTAAAACATTCAGTCCAAGGGCGTCATTTTGTATTCCTCCAGAGAATCACAGAGTTTCTCTATAAGTTACATTTTCCAAACTATGCTCCTTAATTACTATTGAAGATTGCTATTTAAAAATGTGCTATCACTAATTATTTTGACCCCTACTGTCTGCAGACTGGTGGTTTCCTTAATTCTGCCTTTTTGATACTAAGTCAAATCAAGTAACTCAGAAAATCAGTTTCTGTCTTACTGCACTTCACATTGTTGTGCATTACATATAATTTCAGCTGTCTCAATAAATGTCAATATGTCAATAAATTTAAAGTTCTCAGGGAACTCCTCATTTCTTGTAATGCACATATGATTTTTGGAAACCAGTTTTTAACATATTTAGAGGCCAATATGCTATAGTTTAAGTCTTAAACATCCCTTTCACTCATAAGGAACCTCAGGGTGAATACACGTGAATATCCCACATTTCATTTTCCATCCTGTTCACAGTCATTCTGTTCTTTTTAGAATGACTCTTCTGCAGATGCTTCACCTAAAGGCAGAAAATAACTTCAAGTTCTCTTAACTCTATCTCTGTAAGCAGCAGTATTTAAAGTAATGTTGTATATAATTAAGTGCTTTAAGTTTTAAAGCCTTGGTTTTGTAAAAATCTTTGCCTGAAAGGAAAAAAAAAATCTTTAGTCATATATAATAAATTGACAATTTGTACTGTACATGAATTCAGGAAATGACCACTAACCTTTCACAGAGAATCAGATCTTTTATCTAAATGATAACTCTTGGCAGGATTTCTCATTTTTCCCAAATATTTTACCACACTATCGATTATGCTATTCACATTTAAAGTTTTGAATGGACACAAGTCTCTAGTAGTTTAAGCTTAAAGTACCTATGGGCACAGAATATGGCACTGTAAAATATCTGGCTGGATTTCTAGATGGTCCCACTGTTACTGGTGATAAAGACATCATTTTCACCTAGTACCATTTCTTTAGTTAATAAAATATTCAGTTGTTTTCTTTTTCAACCTTAATAAAAAGATAAATGTCTTTGCATCTGTCAAATTGCTATGTCTCTGTCATTCCAATAGATGGCGCATCATAAACATTAACACTGCTTTTACGAATCCCATTGCAAATGGCATATAACTGAGACATATGCATTGCTTGGTGCCCTGAAAATGTTTACGCTGAGGTCTACATTGATTATTTGGATTTCCCATCTTAGATGGGTAGAGCAGCTATTCTGATATAAAATAATGAGGTAAATATCTTTAATTCGTTTTCTTAGTGATTTCTAGTAATACAACATTAGCCTGTCCCTTTGACGAGCTAATGCAGTTGGTGGATGTATTTTTCAACAGCTACTGTTAGTTGTAGCAGCATTCATTGACTTAACATAATACTGGGTACATTGCACAGTTCAGGTTGTTTTCCAAAACTAGCAAATAAAAGACAAGAGACTATACATTTGGAAGCTTGTGTGTGGGTGTCTGTGTGTTTTTAAGATTATCTGGTGAAAAGCAAAATGAATTGCAGTTTGTGCTAGGGCTACCGCCATTTTGGCATACTACCTAATATACATATAATGTAAGTGAAACAAAAAAATGTGACAAAAATAGGCAGCTTGAATGACATTTTTATTTTTAAAATTAAGCTTGCAAAAAATAAAAAATATTAAACATTGGATATTGACCCTTTAAATTTAATAAAGACTTATAAAACTTTCACAAACTACCCTTTTAGAGACACTTGAGTCATAGAATATAAATATATGAAACGTCACTTGTATATTTTTAACAAGGTTTACAAGTGAGAAACAGGTGTTTTATTAAAGGCTTCTGTAGGAACTCTAATTATACCCCAACACATGAATCACACAGTAGTTAATGATCATTTCATCTTATGCAAGATCTGTTTGCGCTCCTAACAAAGAATCCTTCATGGCTATCAACCTGGAAAGGTCAGTCTGAGAGCAAAAAATCTCTAGGACATTTATTCATAAATCCAGACCATGACAGATGAGCATGCATGTTAATTAATCAGGGATTACCACACAAAGTTTTTCTGAATGGAATCTGAAAAATATAAATAGCAATGTAAGTTTTTAAATGTTATTTTTCTTTACTTAATGGACCCATATATTGAAAGTACTTAAAAGTTATGATGCATTCAGTATATTAAGAATACTGATATACCTTGATTAAAAACTAAGAGACAAAAATATTTAAATGTAAAACGTAAAGATAACTCAAAACAGGTTTGTGACTCTTTATTTGGGCAGTATTTACAAAATCAGAAATTTTTTTTTCACATACTGTTAAACCATTCAGAGTTTGTGGAAGTATGGGATATTTGAAAGAGAAAATTATAAAATTTTTATGTTTTTGCATGGTCCACAGATTTGTGTTGGAGATAAAAACATAACCTGGATGGTCTTGACTTGTCTTGGTCTTAAATTCTCACACTAGAGCTCTGAGATCTGAAGATCAAGTGTATTAGGGTGGGCCACACAGTTATCGTCACAAAAAATGTAGTATTTCCAGTGGTTTCCAAACTGTTTTCACTCTGTATTTAAACTTTTTTTACACTGGACAATGATGCTTTTGCTTCCTAAACACGTTTGGGTGTTTCCCATGGATTTTAGCCTGCTGATCACAAAAATCACCTTTAAATTTTCCTATCATGTACCAATTTTATGCAATTGCCTATTTTTGTGATTTCTTTTCATATTATAAGAATATTTATACAACACAATTACAACTGGAACATCTGTGATGATCTAAAGATCTTAAAATAGTGGGGCTGTTACTATGAGTGCAGCTCGGACATATCAAGTCCTGTTACTTCTTTTCTGAATTACATTTAAAAGAAGTGGCTGCTCTGTTGAATTTTGGTTTGGGAGGGAGGAAAGTTTGTCGCATAAACTACTTGTCAACCCAACAAATATATTTTTGTGAAAATGATGAACAAACAAGGTGAAGTTTTTCGATATTTCGAAAGATGGAAAAAATGAGAGAAGGCGATATTCCAGCCATATGTCTAAGAATATGGATAATGAGTTAATGCCCTCAGCTAATATGTAGCCTGGCATCTGGCACACCAACGCCTGAGAACCAATCAGAAAATCTGCCTTACCTTCCTAGGACATTCCAAATGGGATAGATAGCACTCAACAGAACACAAGACTTCACATCAGTAGTCTTTGAGACCCATCTCCTTATGGTTTAGCATCAGATACTTTGAAGAATGACACTTGAAAAATGGACAATGGAAGAAGATAAAGGCCCAGCCATATGTCTAAGACTATGAATAATGAATTAATGCCCTCAGCCAATAGGAAGCCTGGCATCTGGCACACCAAAGCCTGTGAGCCAATCAGCAGAGGCTAAGCTGCCTAGCTGCCAGAGCTTCCTAGCACAGTCCACAGGAGAAAGACAGCACTCAACAGAGAACAGGACTTCAAATTAAAAGTGTTTCAGAACCATCTCCTCAATGTTTAGCATCAGATACTTTTCAACAATGACACTGGAAAGAAGGACAAATGAAGCATACGAAGGTCCAGCTATCTGTTCAAGCCTCTGGGAATTGAGTCAAGGGCTTCAAAGTTGCTACAGAAAATAGATTGATTGAATAAAAAGCAAAATGTAAGTAAGCTGTCATAAAACAGAAGATGGATTTTGGAATGGATAAGATTAAAATGTGAAAGAGAAATATAACCATATTAAACTAAGCTCCTGGAAGCAAGGATCTCACACACAGACCTTAATGATGTAAAGGATATTCAATTATTATTTAGGCATCTTTCCATTTTCCAACTCAAAAACCAAATAATCAGGTAAATAATTTTAACAAATATTGCAGACAATGTCTTCATGATGAGTAACACTTAAGCACAAAAGCCATGAGAAGTGACTTTCGCAGAATTGACAGCAGGATTGTTCCAGTTTTACTTGCGTGCTGTACTTGCTAAGAGTTCTCAACCCTTCGCTTACTTCCTGGAAATCATCACAAAGGTTACTGTTATCGCCCTGCAGTGGGCTGGCGCCCTGCCCGGGGTTTGTTTCCTGCCTTGCGCCCTGTGTTGGCTGGAATTGGCTCCAGCAGACCCCCGTGACCCTGTAGTTAGGATATAGCGGGTTGGATAATGGATGGATGGTTACTATTATATTACAGGGACAAAACCTCAATAAATAATGTACAGTAGCATTCAATATTCAATATTACAGCCCCCACTTATGCAAAACAACATGTCAGCTTTTGACGAGTATTCACATATCAGCACTGAAAGTTAATACATTAAATTTAAACTACTGTAATAGACTTCAGAAAACTTTTTTGTGTGTGTCACATGTTGAAGATATTTACCTATGTGCTTTTAAACATTTTAAAACAAATTGTAATAATCATTTCAATCCCAGGTATTTGAAAGAAGTGAAGGAGCCAGTGTATTAAATTATTCTGAACTGAAACACTTTACTTGGGTAAGTGTACTAAAATTTATATGAGTAAGGCATACTTGCTATTTAATTATACATGCTTTATTGAAAAAACTGTAATTATATTATTGATTTGTTTTTAAGTGAAAGAAACAAAGAAGAAAAGTACATGTGAAAAAAATAAAATGTTAATAAAGAGGTACCAGTTAAAAATAAAAAACTTGAATACAAAGATGTTTCTCTAAATTTCCAGTACTGTAGGCAAACGATCCTAAAAAAAACTTTATTTATTTGAGGCCAATCCCTGTCTCTCACTGAACGTCTCAAACGATTCACCACAGCCCTCAGTCTGCACACTTACACATGGCCAATATTATAGGCCTAATTTTTCTCTGAAATACAGAAAGATATTTATTGTTTCCATATACAATATTTTAATAAACAGAAGGCTATTAATTTTTCATGTTTTTGATATTTAACTCACTTTTTTTCTAAGATCCACACTTCTTAATTGTTTCATTTTCTGTAGTAATTAGCAAGCCAGCAGCTATCTAGCTAGCTCAGTGTTATTTTCTTTTGTGTGTCATTAATTACTTACTTTAATTCAATAATGGCCCACAAACCATTTTAGTAATTTTATGTAAAGAAGTTGAAGCAAGCAAAACCTAATCTATGGGGCTTTAGTTTAAAAAAATCCACAGTTACATTCTGCAAGTGTCATTTCCTTCCCAGCTTTCTTTCTAAGATATGTTAGGTTGAATTAACAGATGTCTAAATATGTCCAAGTTAAAGTGAACAAGGTCCGAGAGTTATGTTTGTAAAAACAAAGAACAAAAGCAGATACTGTGGACATTTAAAGAAAGGCCATAAGAGCTGGGGAAAAAAATAATCCTGTGATCAAAGAGAGTGTTTGAGAGTAGCTTAGTGAAGAAGACAAAAATAAGAAGGCGATAAACCAGTCCTGTTTATAGGGTAAATAAGATAAATATGATTTTAGTGAGATTTCTTACTGTTCTTGATAATAGCATGGACCTAACTTCAACCCAGTAATGCACAGATGGAAAAAGCAGGAACAATACACTAGGTGTTAAAACAAGACAATATGCTATTTAAACAGATATTTGTTCTAAAACTGGGTGAGAAAGCACAATTAAAGTCCAGAAGCTTAAAGTATTTTTGACTTCAATAATTTAGCCATAGTTGGAAACTGAGCTGAAATGTCAACACCCAGATGCTAGAAATGTCCTGTGTTTGAAATGTTCAAAATGGAAATTAGATTATTTTAAAAAAATGGAATTTCTGAGAAAATTGCAATGATTTAGGCCAATTTTGTATTCTGTGAAGGTTTCACAGATCTGAGCCATGCCAGACTCAGCATTAACTAAAATAATGGATGGGATCTACTTAAAATAAATAATACAAGGAGAAATAAACTCAGATTTATGCACACCAATTTTTAGAGATTCAAGCCAAAGAGCAAATGGCAACAGAGAAAGTGGTCAATCATGTCTATAGCTTTTCCAAAATAGAAAAGAGTATTAAATTGATAACTAAGCAGTTAAGATTGACCAACAACATTTATGAAATTATCTTGGAAGCTCCCATGAGCCGCATGTTTGCTTTCTGGCACATTGCCACCCTGAGCCTTAATTTTGTGTCAGAGACTTAGACTTGTATATGTGCTCCTTTTACCAGAAGGATGCCAGCATATAAGAAAAGTTTTGACTCTTGTTGTTCAGCGCCCATTTGGCTTCTCTGTTAGTATTGTAAGTTCTCTTTCATGATTCTTTTGGATTTTGGATTTTTTACTCTGCCTTTGGTTATTGATTTTTGTGTTTCAACATGGATTCTGTTTGGTTTCACATTGTCTCTCCAAGGTAGTTGGAGGTAGATTTTGTGTTCCACAATCGTTTTTACATAACCTTTTGTTTAATGTTTGCATTCTCTTTAAATAGAAGTCATCAATTATTATTATAAGATATATTATTTTTTCTCTGGATCATAGTTTTATATGGTTGAACATCAGGTTCACCTTCATTCCATCACAGAGCATACACTCAAACATACACATCCACATATGAGGCCTGTTTTAGTCTGTTAACTTAATACACTTGTCTTAACAATATTGAAAAACATAATCAGTATCTGGAGAAAACCATATACAGTACATACATGGTAAGAAAACGTAAACTCCACACAGACAGTGACTGGGCTGAAAGCAAGCTGTAAGGCAGCAGAGCTAATGATTGCATTACACGTATTCCATATAGGTTAAAAACCAAATGTTTTGATGTTAAAGAACTATATCCTGAGAACTCTGAACAACTTAATCATTGTTATAACGTTGACCCCAAAAGAGTACCTAAAGGGCATAGAAACCATTACAAACCCTGACCACATTATTTAAGTAAAAAATTAAATGAAAAGTTTCATTAAAGATTTAAATAAATGATTGAAAAAAGGAAACAAGAATTTTAAAATTCAAAAAGGTCCAAAAATGACAATAAATAATTTAAAAAGAAAAAAATAAATCAAAGAATACAAAAAAATCTAAATGTTTAAAAAAGGTATATGTACCTAGTTGTATATAATGCACAGTAAAAACCTAAATTTCAGTATATCGCATGGTAGTGTACTCTGTTGTGATTTGGTATACTTTCCACATTTTTTCTATTGTTAATACCTTTTTTCTTTATGTTAAATGTTGTTAATTAGGGATTTTTTACATCAGAGAATACAAATTTATTGTTGTTTTCTTTACATATTATTACCAAAACAATGTGAAATTTTTGTTAACAATTATGTTTTGTAATTACTGTGCCACCATTTTGTTTTTTGTGAGTGCAGCAATTTTATGACACGATGTCCGAAATACACGATCCCTGGAGTTTGTCCTGGGTGAGGGAACATAAGCAACTTTTTATAAGCTAGCACCATGTGCACTCGAGACCGTGCATACTTTGTAAAAGACTTTGCTGTGAGGTAGTAGGATACAGTCTTTTTTTTTTTTTTACTTGTTCTTTGTTCCATTTTGACTTTGATACTTGATTTGTTTTGGTTTTGAAAAAAGATTATTAGCACCTCCAGTTTTGACCTCTGTTACCTCAATGGCATACATTGGCATACCCCGCCCAGGATTGGTTCCTGCCTTGTGCCCTGTGATGGCTGGGATTGGCTCCAGCAGACCCCCGTGACCCTGTGTTTGGATTCAGCGGGTTGGAAAATGGATGGATGGATAGAAAAAAGTAATTAGTGTAAGTTAAAATTATATTTGGAAGTTGTGGAAATTGTACTTTTTTTGCTATGACTTTATATTGAACATATTTTATATCTTCTCAATAGTTAGATATATTTAATATATGTAGCAGAACTGAAGTGGGAATGCTGCAGAGAAAGGACACTGTTACAGTCCAATGCCCAATTAATTACTTGAGCTGAAAGATATCTCCTTTTTCTGGCCTGGCTAAGACAGTGAGAGCCTGGATTTGCATTATTGTGCTTCTTGCATTCCCTCCGGAAAATCAAGGTTAAGGGACCAATGTAACACTTTGTTAACCTTTCCCACTGAGCACCTGGGAAACAAATTTGTGTCCTCGGTATACGTGGACAACAGCTCTCTTATCCAGTCAAGTTAGACTGCAAGTTTATCTTTTCCCACAGCAGACCAATTCCACCTGAGCCCTACTATGTATGTATAAATTTTATAGAATTGTACTTTCTGTCTTCTATCTGTTGTCATTTGTAGGCAGCGTCCTTTTTGTACCTGGTAAATGGACAAGATGAATGTCAGCTTAAGACAAATAAAAAGTATTCTTAAACAATCTTAGAAAAAGGTCACTGTGTTGACTTCCAAACGTATAAATTTACTTGCTTAGATTGTTGCTCTTATTGAGAAATTTTACCACACCTTGAGCATAACTCTTACTGTAATATTCTGCAACATCTGTTGCAACATTTGCTAATAGAGAATTAGAACAAATTTGCTTGTATTTTGTTAAGGTGTGATCATATTCCTGTATATAAGCTGTCTTTCTCTATAGTTGAGGCAATGGCAATACCTTAAAACTCTGAAATTCACATTTACTGAATGGGTACAGATTTTTTTTTTTACAGTACAACCTGCATTGAGGTAATTTGTCAAAAGTATTCACACTTCAGATAATTTTATACAGTTATTTTGTATTACCCAGGTTTATACTTTATTTGATCATGGTGGCAAGGAAAAGTAGGAAAAACTATGGACTACAGGTCCAGTGTGCTCCCAGTGTTGTTTCACAGAGAAATTTTGTATGTTGAAGAAGTTATGGTGTGTCTGTGTTTTGAATCTGCCCTTGTTGAATGTCATATGAGCCTTTCTTGGTCAATTACTTCTGACATCAAAACGTCATAAATAAGACCTGCTGCATACACTAGGATGTCATTTCTAATTTTTTAAAAGCTTCACCCTCTAACAGTTTTCCACTGTTGACTGTGTACTTCACATAATACTCTTCCTCTGTTAGTGATTCATATCTTGAAAGGATAAATGGTACTATATATTTTTTTAACAATGAGTTGCTTGTATAAATATTTCACAGGAAAGTGGAACCTACAATTTGTGTTATTTTGCATAAACGTAAGGTGTTTTCATCAGTTCCATTCTAAACAATATCAGCAAAGGGAAATACAAGAATAGACGTTTTCTGGGGTCATTCAAAGACATTAATAAGAAGCAGATGAGGCGATTTAGCTTTAACAATTAGTCTATCAATCTCTTTTTATTGTGGAGCAGAACTCTGGAATACCTAGCTAAAAGAAAATTAATATATGAACTATAATGCATGAATATCATCCCAACTGAATTTTAACCTAGAACTCAAACACTGGAAGGCAACAAAAACAATAATAACAATAATATTATTATTATATTATTTTTAATTATATAACACATTTCCCATGCTCAAAGCTCTTTAAAGAAATTCAAAATGAACAATAGGGAATATACAACATTGGACACAAAATAATAGCTGCACAGAACACTAAACAAAAGATAAGTATAGGAAACACAAAGCATTGAATCAGAATAAGAGACAATAAACTAGAGTAATAATACAAAAAATACAAATACTAAAGGAAAACCTTGAACAAATAACATAATTTGTGATACAAATGCAATCATCCTGAACACTTGGATAGAGAATGTAAACTGAAAGAAAGATCAGAAAGTCAAGGTAAGGTTTTCCTTAAGGTAAGGTAAACGCTTCCCTTAAGTTTTATGTTGTTTTTTTAAAAGAATATATTGAGTTGGCTAATCTAATTTCTTTAGGGAATGTTGTTCCAAAAGCTGTGTCACCCACAGAGCACAGGTTAGTTTGGGGGACAACGAGACTGCCAGAAATCTGTGGACTTTAGAGGATGGACAGGAGCGTAGTAATGGAGGAGGTTACTGATGCAATCTGGGGCAAAGCCATTTAAAGTTTTATAGGTTAGTAATTCAATTTTATATTTAATCCTGTAAGATACAGTGAACCTGTGAGGGTGGAGCAGGATGGGTGTTATGTGCTCGCTGCTGCAGGTCTGTGTAAGGACACTTGCAGCAGGATTTTTGAACCAACTGGATCTGTGAGAAAAGATTAGGAGCATCTGCCAGTAGGGAGGTACAATAATCAATGCAGGATGTAATTAAAGCATACACAAATTTCTCAGCACCAAAAACAGAGAGGAATGAGTAAACACAGGATATGTTATTAGAGAAAAAGTAAGCAAGATTCTCAATCTTCTCCAGGGAGGAGTCAAATATGATATTAAGATTCCTTGCAGAGGAAGGAGGTCTGATAATATCATCACCAAAAGTGGTTAAAAAAGAGCTAATTTTCCTAAACTGAGATTTAGTGTTAATTAGCAATACTTCAGTTTTGCTGCATTTTATTTTTAAAGAGTTATACTTCATGCAAGTTTCAACTTCCCTGAGGCAAGTTGTGAGCTGACAAAACTCTGAACTTTCACTTTTGACATACAAACAGATCTGAGTATCATCCACATAAAAATTATAACCTAGTCCAAATTTGTAAATAATATGGAAAAGGGGAAGCACCCAGATGTAGAACAGCAGAGGGCTAAGAACTCAGCCTTGAGGAACTCCTTGTGTGACTGGCACTGACGTGGATCTGCTGTTGCCAAGACTAACTGACTCTTGCCTATCAGTCAGATTGGTAATATCATCATAACAAATATCGAAATTATAGAGAAATTATTATAGAAGTTTACAGCACAAATTTTGATTTAGATTAAATGATCAATATTCATAGAACCATGTTCAAATATATTATAAGTATGGGAGATCAACTGAAACATAGGGGTCCTTAGTAAATCAACAAAAATTGTACAGGACAGAATTAAGTAATGTTACATTTGAAAATTTCAATGGGAATTTGTCTCTTATACCTTTATTGGAAGCAGATATTACAACATTAATTTCTATGAACAGAATAACCCTAAATTACTGCTAAAAGTAATCAAAATTACTCTAAATTACTGTTAAAAGTTAAAAGTGTAAAAAGAGCAATTCTCCGAATGTATACTTTATTAGAATACATCATTTTTATTCATGGCATCAAAATGTACTGTACAGTAATCAGGGAGTTTCAAGTCTCCCTGCTGACAAAAGCTTTATGCTGTTGGATATTTTATTGAAATTGCCTTTTAACAGAGTTCATATCAGTTTCCTCCATGACGTCCAGAAACATGCTGTCTTGTTACCTGGCAACACTAAATTGCCCCAGTGTGTGTTTGGGCATCCGGCAATGGATTGGTTTCCTGGCTGAGATGAGTTCCAGATTTGTGCTTCCCCTGTAACTCTAAATAAGACAAATCATATTGAGATATAAATGTGCATAAAGGAAATGTTTCGTAATTATTTTGTTTGAATTGTATGTGTGTCCTATATATGAAGTATTCAACCCTTTGGAAGTTTTCATATTTTTTCATTAAACAATATTAAATCACAGTGGATTTCATTTTGCTTTTTTGACACAGCCATAAGTGTGAAAACAGAACTCGGCAAAGTGATCTAAATTAATCACAAACGTGAAACACAAGCTAATCAATCACACAGGTATTCACCCCCTTCAATATAACACACCTAAATTATCAATTGGTTTTAGAAGTCCCATAATTATTTAAATGGAGATCACCTGTCTGTAGTCAAGGATTTCAGTTTATTGTGGCATAAATGCACATATAACTGAGAAGTTCAGTTTGTGCCGAGTCAAGATTGTGGCTCAACTTACACAATGAGTACAAAGGAATACTCCAAGCAATTACGTGAAAAGATGATGGAATAGCACAAGTCAGGGGATGGATGCAAAGACATATCCAATTCACTGGATATCCTTTGGAGTACAGTTAAATCAATCATCAAGAAATGAAAGAGTGTGGTACAACTGTAAATCTGCCTAGAGAAGTCCATCCACAAAAATTGCCTGTGCAAGAGGAAGACTAGTGAGGTAGGCCACCAAAAGGCTAGTCTCACTGAGCCAGATATACTGTATAATATGCTGCATACGTCTGAAGACAACCATGAGTGAATTTTGCTTATAACTGGGTGGGGACAATTAGGAATGATCAATGAATGTCACATTTCTACATCAATTCACGGGCTGGGTGAGAGCTGAAAAGGCAGCGGTGGGCATAAGAGCAGGACTCAGTGGTTCCTCACAGACGCCATAGGATTGGCATTGGGGATACGGGCCAGGAAAAAAAGGGTCTCTGTGCCTGCTGGAGGACTTCTCCTCCAGACAGGGCAAGCCAAAGATGAATCAGATTTTTAAATGGACATTAAGGCTCACTTGATAAAAAAGACAGTTTCCTGCCAGTGGAATTTTAATGTTGTTTTTAATGGATTTTTTGATTTATTGAATTTTAACCTCCACTAACACTAGCACTTTGTTTTTATGGATTATTTATTATTGGAGGACCATTGCACTATTTAAACATTGTTGTTTATTTTAATAAAAGCTCTTAATTACTTTTCACCATCCCCTTTCTTCATGTGTGTTTTGTCCTCATCTGCCACGCTCATCCAGTTATGTTATCGACGGTGTTGAGTTCAAGAGGCTCCCAAAAATGAAGAGGGAGCATGGAGCTAACCCACACTGTCACTTTGACCACCAATACAGGAAACTCTGCTGCTTTAATGCCAGACCCGGGAGTACTTCCGGTGTCATGACATTACCGATTGGAGTTACTTCTGGGTCAGGAGGAAGTTCCCTGAAATGAGGATGATTTGTCCCTGATATTCCCCCTGGTGGCATGGATATAATACTACAGGGCAGTGCCACTGAACTACAACTCCCAGCTGGCTCTGCGGGCATCCATGTAGACACTGCTCTCCAGGAAGACTGCCACTTAGTGTTTTGGGGAGGTAATTAGTCTGTGCAACCATTCTCCCTCCATCTTTCCAACAAACTGGCCTTTTGATTGGGCAATTGTTCATGAATTATGCTGGCTGGAATGCCAGACCATGGCTGACATCCACTACACCATCTACAGTCGAAAAGACCCCCAAAAAGATTTTTATTAAACATTTAAATGTTTGTCACATGTGTTAAAAATAAACATAACCTGTTGCAAGGGAAAAACATTTCTGTGGCATCAGAATAGACATTGGCATTCAAAGACATCAACAAATGCTGTGTGTACTCCCTGTTGGAGTAGATGTGAGGCTAAAAGAAAAGGCAGCTATGTTTGTGAAAATATGAATTGCAAAATATGCATTTCAAGTAAACGATGTGTCACACTCCATCAAATGGACTGCCATTATAAGAGAAGATGCCAGAAGAGCCAGAGGAGATGTAGATTTTGGTACTCAAAACACCCAAATCAACAAATTTGCCTAAAAACACCAGTAGAATAACAGACAAAACTCCACAACATTCATCTTCTGACTATATGTCTAAACAAGTAGCTAAAGGAAGTTAGCATTACTGTTTAATTGGAAATGTGCCAGAATAGAGCCACAGTGATTTTAATGCATATTATATACTGTACATAGACCACAAAACTTATCAAAACTCTATTTTCAGCTGCTATGCCATATAGTGATGCAGTAGTCAAAATGGCAGAAAGATATTGTAGCAGACAGAAGCACTTCTGAAATGCGTGGAGCCAAGCAGCTGTAGTGGTCTATGTGTGTGTCTGTCTCTTCTGTTGCCACTCTTATTAAAATGTACAATTTAACCATTAAGCTTCCATTACCTTGACCTACTTAGCTCTTGAATTAATAACAGCAATTTCATTTTCCTCTCACTGTCAAGTCTGTTTAGTTTGTTTTGCTCACTCCTCGAAACCTTGACAATTTAAAGTTCACATACTGCAGACATTGAGGGTGGGTTTTTGAGAAAGAAGCCCTGTGAGCATAGTCTTTTCCCACTATTCACTACACACTTGTTTGAGAATGATGTCTGGCCACGCAAGACTCTGAAAGAGTTACAAGCTAGACTGGCTCAGATTAGTGAGACTCTGCAGACAATATCTGTTGCTCAGGTGTTTCACTGGTTGCAGCTTTATGGGAGAGTGACAAAAAGAAAGCTACTTATGAAACAACTGCTAGAGCTTGCCAGAAGGAACACAGGGGACTCTGACGTCAGCTGGAAGAAGATTTTATGGTCTAATGAGATGAAAATGTAGCTTTTTGGCCATCAGACTAAATGCCATGTTTGAACACTACACATTATCAAAAAACACACCCGCCCAATCGTGAAGCATGTTGCTGGAAGCATCATTCTCTGTGGATGCTTCTCTGCTGGAGGCCATGAAAGGTTTGTAAGGGTAGATGGTAAAATTATTCAACAAAATATAGGAAAATGCTGGAGGAAAACGTCTGGCAAAAACTGCACTTTGGGAGATGATTTGTTTTCAAGCAAGACAACTACCCCAAAGTTACACAGGGATAACTTAAGAAACACTCCTGAGTTGCAGAATCAGACTTAAAAAACGCTGTTCACTCACAATCCTTATGCAACCTGGCAGAACATTAGAAGCATTTCAAAGAAAAATGAGGAATATGCGGTGTTATATGCAGTGTCCAGATGTGCAAACTAACCTGTGAACAGACTCAAGGTTGTCATGGTTGCCAAAGGTGCATCTACTAAATTCTGACTTGAAAGGCATGAATATGTATGCAGTCGGTTATTTTGTGTTTTATATACTGCTCAAAAAATTAAAGGAACACTTTTTAATCAGAGTATAGCATCAAGTCAATGAAACTTCTGGGATATTGATCTGGTCAGTTAAGTAGCAGTTTCAGCTGCTTTGGTGTTAATGAAATTAACAACAGGTGCACTAGAGGGGCAACAATGAGACGACCCCCAAAACAGAAATGGTTTAATAGGTGAAGGCCACTGACATTTTTCCCTCCTCATCTTTTCTGACTGTTGTTTCACTAGTTTTGCATTTGGCTACGATCAGTGTCACTACTGGTAGCATGAGGCAATCCCAGGACCCTACAGAGGTTGCACAGGTAGTCCAACTTCTCCAGGATGGCACATGAATATGTACCATTGCCAGAAGTTTTACTGTGTCTCCCAGCACAGTCTCAAGGGCATGGAGGAGATTCCAGGAGATGGGCAGTTACTCTAGGAGAGCTGGACAGGGCCGTAGAAGGTCCTTAATCCATCAGCAGGACCAGTATCTGCTCCTTTAGGAAAGGAGGAACAGGATGAGCACTGCCAGAACCCTACAAAATGACATCCAGCAGGCCACTGGTGTGATTGTCTCTGACCAAACAATCAGAAACAGACTTCATGAGGGTGGCCTAAGGGCCAGATGTCCTCTAGTGGGCCATGTGCTCACTGCCTGGCACCGTGGAGCTGGATTGGCATTTGCCAAAGAATACCAGAATTGGCAGGTCCACCACTGGCACCCTGTGCTTTTCACAGGTGAGAGCAGGTTCACCCTGAGCACATGTGACAGACGTGAAAGGGTCTGGAGAAGCCGTGGAGAACGTTATGCTGCCTGTAACATCGTTCATCATGACCAGTTTGGTGGTGGGTCAGTGATGGTCTGTAGAGGCATATCCATGGAGGTACACACAGACCTCTACAGGTTAGACAACAGCACCTTGACTGCCATTACGTATCGGGATAAAATCCTTGGACCCATTGTCAGATCCTATGCTGGTGCAGTAGGTCCTGGGTTCCTCCTGGCGCACGACAATGTCGGCCTCATGTGGTGAGAGTATGCAGGCAGTTCCTGGAGGATGAAGGAATTGATACCATTGACTGGGCCACACACTCATCTGACCTAAATCCAATAGAACACCTCTGGAACATTATGTTTCGATCCATCTGATGTCGCCAGGTTGCACCTCAGCCTGTCCAGGAGCTCAGTAATGGTCCAGATCTGGGAGGAGATCCCCCAAGACACCATCCATCATCTCATTAGGAGCATGCCCTGATGTTGTCAGGCATGCATACAAGCACATGGGGGCCATACAAACAACTGAGTGCGATTTGGAGTTGCCACAATGAAATTTTGTCAAAATGGACTAGCCTGCTGCATAATTTTTTCACTTTGATTTTCGGGGTGTCTTTGAATTCAGCCCTCTGTTACTTGATTTACATTTCCATCAAACGATATGGCATCCTTTCGTTCCTAACACATTACCCAGTCTATATCAGTATAGATATCCAGCATGATTTTTTTCCCATTGAGATCTGATGTGTTTTGAAAGTGTTCCTTTAATTTTTTTGAGCAGTTTATTTGTAATTCATTTTGATCACTTTGCAGGGCTGTCTTGAGTCTGTTGTGCAGAGTTTGTTGATTAATGTCAAAAAGCCAAATTAAATCTGCTCTTATTCAATTTTGTATAATAATCAAATGTGAGGACTTTCAAAGGGGGTAAATACTTTCCACTATACAACTGTCTGAAGCTTTTGCATGTGACGGTTAGTGCATTGTTCATGAGGCTTTCTGAGATGTAAACCCTCAAAAACATATCACAGAGATGCTGGAAACTGACTTAATAAAACAAACCAAAACTGTGCTGTTGACATGCAATCCTGTACTTTACCACTAAATCTTACCTAACACGAACATCAAAGTAAAAATTGAAAGACTGTTGAATAATGCATATTTTATTAATAATTATACTGCATCACTTACTTTGCATTTTCTTGTGAAATGTATGTTCTAGAGGGTATTATAAGCTTTATTTGATTGCTTGTTTTGCTTAGAGCACCGGTAAATATACAGTACTGTATATATCTTTATATTCTTGACTGGCTTCTAGTTTTACCCAGTAAGATATGCATGGAACACAAAGAGATGATAGTTGTGAAGATTCGGTAAAATTGTCTAACCACATATTCCTGAGCATAACCTGCTGTCTTGGTCTTGGTACTCCTGTAGGAAAAGTCAGTCTGCTGGACTGTAGTAAAGCACAGCTGGGAGTGCACACCTTTGCTACCCCACAGTTCCGAAAGAGCCAACTAAAAGGTTGTTGATCTTAGTATTATTTAATAAAGAAGTCAGTTTTTCACACGCAGATAGAAGTTCAATCATAAGCAGGCAGATAAATTCATATCAGGTCAAAAAAGGGTAAAGAAACAACATGAAGTCCAAAAACAGACAAAGGTCAAAACAAGAATTGCAGAATCAAACACAGAATTGCCATGATGCAGGTCCAGTAAGAGCAGAAATGAGAATAAGGCAGGAATTAACTGGCTAGTTAACCTAAAATGCAGATCTTTAGGATATAACAGGAAAGCACAGTGCCTGTTGAAAATCTGTTGGGCATGTAGACTCCACGTGTACAATGACCGAGTCAAGAATGGAACTCTGGTCCCTTGAGCTGCAAGACTGCAGTGTTATCTACTACAACAACACGCTGCTCTTAAACTTTTCAGCTTTTATAAAATATGCTATATAATTTTAGGTATCAGCAAGTATGTGGGTTATAAATAGTGCATCAAACAACATGTTCTTTTAGATGCTAAAGATAAAATGCACGTAACAGTTCCTTTTTTAGCGCACTTGTTCTGTTCCTTGCAATTTCTTTTTCAAAGTTTTTTAAAGATCAGTTGATTTCCCAGCCTTTTGCTCTTATAGTTTCATGCTTTCCTGGAAGATTTACTATTAGGTAATCAAAAAGGAACAGAAAAGAAAATAAAATCACATTGTAATAGCAGGAAATTAAATCAGCTCATTTGAAAGGTAGCATCATATACATTAGCTGGCTTGCAGCAAAATCCTTGCAGTTGGCATTTTGATTTAAAAGTGGCACATTTCATTTAATTGTCTCTCTTCTGCTTGATTAGAGGTAATTTTCTATAGTGAAGAACAGGATTGGGTTTAATGATTCAAATAATAAAGTATGTGTCACAGAAAAAGTAACAAACTCACGACTACAGCAGCACAGATGGGAGGTAGAACAAAATGTATTACCACATAAATTAGGAGAACAGCTTACAAGTAATATTTTATAAACAATGCATTCCGTCAGGGTGCATTGACTTTGCCCTTCCATGCAAATAAAGGTCAGGATTTTGCTGGCTTTAGTGGCGTTACCTCCCTAATTGTGTGGGCGAGTAATTACAAAATTAAAGTGATAATTACTTTGCTATGAGTATTTTAATGAGAATAAAAATGCAAACTGTGTAGGTTTGGTGCGGTTTCATGCACTTTGACATTTATCCTATAATTTTAATGCCCAACGGCAGAAAAGAGTAAAGGCAGAAACTGATACTAAGGTCTAAAGTGCCTCATTAGTGCACTTCCACAAAAAGACTTTGATATCTATCATTGATATATGAAAGAATGATAAAAGGTTTTTCTAACTCTGTCTGACAAAAATTAATTGCTCAGTGGACTTTGTGGAGAATTGTTACAAGGTTGGTTAACTGAACTTTCTTTAACTTTGCTTTACTTCTGCTGTGTGTATGCATTTTTATATGGTTATTTACAGTAGTTACGGATGTAAAATACTGGGACATCAAAATATGAAAAATAATTAAAAATAATCACTGCATATTTCTCTGAAGAAGAAAATGGAAATGTTTCATTTGATTCAATAATTAATATCACATGCATATTCCACTAATAGATGAAATGGGTTCAGAAAAAGGATGAATAAAAAATATATTAAGGAAATCTGAAAAATGTCTTTTGAATTAATGGAAGCACTCAGGGTAACTAAATATGTTACTTCTACAAGCATCCATCTTGTTCCTTCCCACATCTGAAGGCTTTCTGAGACCTTAATGTACTATTCATTCACTGTGTGGATCTCACTCAGGCACACCCAGAATAAAAATCCACCATTGCAGTTAAAAATGAGACTCTCAAATGTATTAATTTCTTCTTACTTTTGTATTAACACCATCTCACCATCTTATTTGTAAAACCTACTACCTAAGTTTATTTAACTTATCATCTGTTTGTCCATCTACTGTCTGCCCCCTCTTTTTCTGTTTCAAGCAGTCTTAAAGCATAAAACTAGAACCAACACAATGTGGATGCCAATCGATCAGCAGACACATCAGCGTTAGACTCAGTTGTCTTAACTCAGCATGAGAAATTCCCTAATACAGGGTTCCCCAGCCCCGGTCCGCGGCCCACCACTGGGCCGCAGCCGTCTAACAGCTGTCTAACAGCCGTCTACCACCGCGAGAGAACTGCCGGCAACGGAGACTAACTCAGACTTTTCAGAACGCTTGGCGGGCAGGGCTTTGCAGAGGCACAGACAGAGGAGAGTGACCGAGGTGAGAGGGTATTACAACAAAGTATTTTTATGGTCCCGACAGTTTCCCCATATGACACGAGTCTATAGAAATCTCGTTACTATGAAGTACATTCAGCAGATACTTTCATTACAACGAAGTGACCTTGAAATGCTTGAATGAATCATCCACAGAGCAGTTAGATCTGTGGTTGCAGCTCAGTTGTGCACATTTGCACAACGATCCCCAAACAGAAATATTGTAAAAAAAATTTTTCTTCGAACTTTCCTTGTACTGTTTTTTTTTTTGCTGTTTTTGTTTTCTGTGGTTTTCAGTGATACCTTTTGCTTATTGCTTGTCAACATTTGAAAAACATCCATTGGAATTTAACTCATTGTCACCCTCCTATAGAAACAGCAGACGCAAAAAAACGATAACAGTGTTAATGTTTGTGATATGCAATCTGTTGGAATGAAAATGCAATGCATATTTTTATGTCTAAGAGAGAGACGCTGACAGCTGGTAAGTGCAACACCCTCAAAACCTTTTTTATTGTCTCCTTTTACACCTCTCAGACCAAGCAATCAAGCTCATCTCACAAAAAGCAGACCTACCGCACATGTCTGCATAATCGAACCCTGCAATTAATATCACAGTGCACATATATAACACATATGTCTTTGTTATATGCAAAAAAAGAAGAAAAATCTCAGGTTGCAAACGTATGTGAACTGCTACATTTGAAGACAGTTTTTATGTGGTTCAGTGGTGCTCGTTCAAGAAACATTCCTATTAATGCGGCACTCATTCAAGAAAATGTGAGGTTTCTAAACTCTATTGGGACCTCCGTCAACGGGACAACATGCTGAAGAGCATCCCGAAGTGCGATCACCACGTCTGTTTAAGGCTGTTTATCTGTTGCCAGGGCAATAGCAGGCTCACAGCTCTACTGTGAAGCAATCGCGCTTTGGGATGCACTTCAGCGTGATGTTCCTGTTGGGTGGGGGGGATCCCAAAAGAGTTCAGAAACCTCACAATATGAACTGGCATTCAGGCACTAGGGCACCCCACCTTTACCCACTCTGCAGACTCAGAATCAAGCCAGGCTGGAGGAGTGCTGGAGGAGCCTGAGGAGGAAAATCTGAGGCAGTGGTGGAGCAGCAGCATGTGGGGCAGAGGCAGAAGATACCCGTTATTCAAGTCGGCAGATAAAGTGGCTGCATTCAAAGCCAAACTTGATTTATGGGCCGACAAGTGAACATTGGGATTTTTGATATGTTTCAAACGTTAGCAGAGGTTGTTAAAGATACCAAGCCAGGGGCCTTCTTTCTCCCAGCTGGTGTATGATCACCTATCTCAGCTTTCAATAGAGTTTGAGCATTATTCCCAACCACAAAAGACCCCTGAAATGGGAAGGAATGGATCTGTGACCCATTTGTGAATAAGCCAGGTGAATTAACTTTGTGCTTGAAAAGGATCAACTGCTTGAGGTTGTAAATGATGATGGCCTTAAAAGTATGTTTGAGACAACTTCAAATCTCCATACGTTTTGGATTAAAGTCAAGGTGGAATATCCTGAGGTTGCCACAAAAGCACTGAAACGTCTGCTTCCATTTCCAACAACCTATCTTTGTAAGGCAGTGTTTTCTGCAGTGACAGCAACCAAAACGAGATTACGGAGTAGACTGAACATAAGCAACACACTTTGTGTGTCACTGTCTTCCATCGTCCCCAAATGGGATCGTCTGGTTTCAGGAACACAAGCGCAGGGCTCCCACTGATTCTGCATTATAGTAAGTTGTATAATTTCTATTACGATATTATCTATATAATAAAAGCCCAGCGCGGCGTCCGTGTCTGGGTTCCTTTTGGCTGTATAGCCGCCCCCGTAAAAAAGCCCCAGTCCTTCCCCTCTGAGAATTCCTGCTTACCCCCCTCCGTTCTTTCCCCTTTGCTTTTATTTTTCCTGTTCCCGAAAATCTTTTCAAAAGAAAAGTAAAGAAATAGACAGAGCGTCACATTAATGTCTTCTCCCCTCTGCCCCTACAGCGTCCACCGCGCTTCTCGCGTTTTTATTTACACAAACACATTACATATAAAAACTATTTACAAAAAAAAAATGAATCCAATTTTCCAAAGAGAACTATTTACAATACACATAGACTTTATACAAAAAAAATCCTAATTATATATTCTCAACAAGTGAAAGAAAATATATATATATAGCATACCTTTTCAAAACAAAAGTAAAGAAAATAGACAGAGTGTCACATTAACGTCTTCTCCCATCTGCCTATTAAATAATAAATGAAATCGATTATAAATTATTAACACAAAGTAAATGAAATAAAAAAATCAGGAAAGAAACAAAAACCACAACCTACCCTTACAGCGTCCACCGCGATTCTGGCGTTAGAGCCAAAAACGTGGTGCATGCAAGTTATGAGGTGTGACGCTAATTAACGCCCGTACTACAACAGATTATATTGTTGATATACTATTAATTATTTACAGGGATCAACTCTTTTGGGGAAGTTCATAACAAAAAAAAAAAAAAAATTAAAAATAACATTTACACTTTGCTACATGTGCACTTGAGTATTTCGAGCCTCGCGTCTGCAACTGAACCTGCTGCTGCGAGAGAGTACACATTACAGCGTGATCACGAAGCAAAGAGGCGTGCCAGTCGCTCGCAACAAACGGACACTCAGCATTCACACAGATTAGCTCAACAACACGTCTCTGCCGCACAACGAAATGCAACTGAAACCCCTACAGAGAGAGAAGACAGATTACGCCGTGATCGCGAAAGAAAGAGGCAAAAGCGTGCCAATGAGACACCCGACGACAGGTCCTTACGATTGCAAAACAACCGTAATAGACAAACCCCTACAGAGAGAGAGGACACATTACACATGACCACTTACTTGAAGCAAACATGAAGACCACTCAAATGAACTACAGTAATCCCTCGCTACTTCGCGGTTCACTTTTCGCGGATTCACGACTTCGCGGATTTTATATGTAAGCATATCTAAATATATAACGCGGATTTTTTGCTGCTTCGCGGGTTTCTGCGGACAATGCGTCTTTTTACTTCTGGTACTTGCTATCTCAGTTGGTTTGCCCAGTTGATTTCATACAAGAGATGCTATTGGCGGATGGCTGAGAAGCTACCCAATCAGAGCACGCAGTTAAGTTCCTGTGTGCTGCTGATTGGCTCAGCGACGGAGTGTTGCATTAACCAGGAAGTCTCATCTCACTCATTCAGCATTAACGCGCTACTGCTTCAGGGGCCGTGTCCAAGCGCCAACAGAAGATGGAAATGATTGCAGAAAAGGTAAAAGTTTTGGATATGTTGAAGGAAGGGAACAGCTACACCGCTGCAGACACCATTACAGCATCAATGAGTCCACAATTCTTTTTATTTAAAAAGGAGAAAAAGCATATAAGATCTACGGCCGCAGTGTCCTTTAACCAGGGCGCAAAACGAGTTGCAAGTGGACGTGATAAGGCAGTAGTCTGGATGGAATCTGCTTTAGGAATCTTTGCAACAAGGTCGACGACGTCATGACCGCCTACAAGCTGCTACGTGTACTTCGCTATACAGTAAGTGTAAACTTATCTACCGATTTCATATTGCTTAGCAGTTGTCCCTGTTATTAATAGAGTAAAGGGTGGGTTGTAAACAATACAGGGAGGGTTTAAAAACGTCCAAATACACGTTAAATCATTAAATAAATATGGTGTCCCTACTTCGCGGAAATTCAGTTATCGCAGTCGGCCTTGGAACCTATCTCCCGCGATAAGTGAGGGATTACTGTACATCGCTTTGCTCTTCAGAATGAAGTAACACTACATGCCCCCTCGACAAGCACAGGACGTCCTCAACGGTATGATCCTTCTCTTCCTTACAACCATTTACACAACGTATACGATTCTGATTAGTCTGCGTCCCACACTTCGTGAATCATGGGTTTTGTTTTGAAATTTTGTTTCCCATGCAAAAATCAAATGCGGTGCGATGAAGGACCCAGTTCACGACTGGCAGCTGCGTTTAAACAGGGAGTCCTTCAACTATGGTCATCCAACGCGCAGCGTAGCGTGCGCCAAGTCGCTAGTAACTTAATAATAATAGAAATGTAATGTAAATTGTGTATAAAACTGCCCTACGAAAACGCCCCGAATCCTCAACCCATGCCAACCCCTTACGCAACCGGTCCCTGGAAATATTTGGTTCTAGTAAAGTGGTCCTTGCTGTCAAAAAGATTGGGGACCACTGCCCTAATAGATCAACCAAAGATGCTAATTACCACGTTCTGCACACCACCCTCTCCCTTTTGGGCAGAAAAAACGGGAACCATGTGAGATTGCTATTTATAGCTCAGCTTTGTAGAGAAAAGCCAAGCAAAATGACACCTTTTATTGGCTAACTAGAAAGATTACAATATGCAAGCTTTCGAGGCAACTCAGGCCCCTTCTTCAGGCAAGATGTAAGATTACATCTTGCCTGAAGAAGGGGCCTGAGTTGCCTCGAAAGCTTGCATATTGTAATCTTTCTAGTTAGCCAATAAAAGGTGTCATTTTGCTTGGCTTTTCTCTACATTCATAATGGCTAACACGGTACAACACCCTAGTACTAGCTCAGCTTTGAAAACCATAGTTCGGTAGACTGCGCACCAAATAAAGGATTTGGGACTAAAAACGTTCCTCTGTGAGTGGCTGTTGGACATCCTCACAGGCAGACCCCAGCGTGTGAAGTTGATGAAGCATTAAATTTGAAGCAACGGTATTTATAGGGTTGTAAGGAGGTGCTCTTAACGTTTGTGTATTGAGGGCTCTGCTGCGGAAACGCGGGGGCGTCTAGCGGGTGAGCGCTGTGAGGCGCGGTGTGTCTGGACACACGTGGAGCCGGTATATAATGGCCAGTACGGGCTCCACCGCACATGTTCATTTTTACACGCCGGTGTCCTCGCAGCCTGCCCAGCACAGGCGGTTTAAGGTGCGGCGTGCCTGAAAGGAAAAGCTGGCATTAGCCTATGTAAATTAGGTTGAGTCAGAGATGGGGATCCCATATTGTAAAGAAATGATTTTACTTACTGATGAGTCGGCAACGGGTGTGCTTGAGCTCAGCATAGCCGTTGGCCATCCCGGGAAGTTTATATGCGCGCGACCCGCAGGGATTCGATTTTGAATACATACAGTAATTGCTCGGCTCGTGTCGCGGCGCGTGGTGTGAACGCGCTAAATACACCTTATTTTTTCTTTTTTTTTTATTCATTTATTTTTGAAGAAGTGTTAGTGCTGAAGGACTGTGTCTCAAAGCCCACCTGACACTACTGCATTTTTGGTTGTACAACACTTTTGTAAATAAACTTCACTATTCACCCTTCAATTTTTGTCTGTGTCTCATCTCTGTACTGATCCTGTTCGGTTCATAAACTATCAGATGTCCAGAGTGTAGGCTGGGGCCACTTCCCACTACACGGGATATCACACCCAGGTGCCGAGACACTACAGTATTTTCTGAGCCTCTTGCAGTATTTCCTTTACAACTGCATGGCCACACACAACTCCAACCCCATTGTGATGTTTGCTGGTGACATGGTGATGAAAGATCTCGTCTCCAACAATGAGGAGTCAGCCTATCTGGAGGCAGTACAGAGGCTAGCATGATAATGTCAGGCAAAACGTCAGTAAGACTTAGCTCAGCTTCAGGTACATTGAAGTTCATTTCTCTGAGGACTTGACATGGACTTAGCATATCCAAGCTTAGGTCAGAAAGGCAAGACAGCCTCTGTGTCATCTGAGGCAACAGAAAAAACTTAGGGTCTCCTAAGGGATTCTAAAAACTTTCTAAACAGGTTCTGAACAAAATATCCTGACACTCAACATAATATCCTGGTTTGGCAACTGCTCTACCAAAAACCACAAAGCCCTGCCAAGGGTGGTGCGAGCAACATAGTGCACCATAATATCTTCTCTCCACTTTCTGCTGATCATTTACACCAAGTAATGTGAGGTCAGAGCACCCAAAATCATGAAGAACTCCTCCACCCCAGTAACAGACTATTCTGCCTGCTAAAAACATGCAAAAAATCCCACAGTCTGATCGCCAAACCAGAGAAGCACAGGAGAAGCTCCTGTTCTCTGGCTAAGTGGCTGCTCAGTCAAGACAGGTCCCACAACATCTTTTGAGTATTACCTACACACTGGTCTCATTTAATCCCACTCCTGCCTCACATGTGTCATTGTTTTATTGATTTACCAGTAATGGCGCACTGCACAATAACGTGCAATGAATACTCTTGACTTGAGCATTCATAGTTTTCATACCCTTTATACATTTAGCATTCATTTGCTCAGAGGTTGATGTGCTTGCTGTTTCCTGAGCAGCTCTTCTTTTCGCCACCCTAGCTACCCTCTTCTTCTGTTCTTTTGTCGGCATCTTTTCAGTTTAAAACTGATTAAATCAGTCTTTGTTTTGCAATAACTTAGTACATTTTCCTTAATTTTTCACTTAAGCTGGCACTTAAGTCTTCAATTTGCCTTAAGAATAATTTAAGATATGAAGAGGTAGGAGAAGTGACGGCAGAGGTGGTAGGGAATGAGAACGGCACCCGTACACATGCGCCACACAGCCACCCTGCTGGCTGCTGCTGAGAGTTGATTCTACAATAAAATAAAATAAAAAGAGCAATAACCTTGGAGGTCAATCATTACCTCAAAGTGGATAGTAGATGTCACGTGGTATATGTGTACCAAATTTCAGGTCAATACGTCAAATAGTTTTCGAGCTACAGATGATGTAAAATCCTGGACAGACAAACAGACAGCCATGGTAGCATATTATATAAGAAGATATATACAGATATATTGTTCAATAAGTATAGATATCCACATATTTTATATAATATATTACATTAGGTATAAATTTAAATAAATGGATCCTCTTCACTACTGCTAATTCACAGAATTTAATTGGAGACGTCAATGTAATCAGCCCATGCTATCTTGTGCTGTGGCATACTTTGTGGTACTGTATATTGTAAAGAATAAGTCTTGAAGAAAAATAACTCCAAACTAACAGATAAAGATTTGGGGACCGTCCCCGTATATTGTCGTCCAGACAATAAAGAAAGCAACTGATTCAATTACTTTTTTAGTACAGAGAACATTTTACTGTAGTCAAGATGGCGTTTATATAACACAATGGATTATGGGACAGGAAATGGTTGGCCGGGTGTGACGTTAGAGACAGGAAGCGGAACCAACGTTATCAGGAGTCGACGGAAATTGAAGAGCTTGTGGAACCAGAAGTGACATCATCATGACTGACCGGAAGTGACATCATCGCTGCCATTTTGATACCCGGAAGTGGAGGTCATTATTTTTCCTCTGATTTTCTGTTGATGAAAAGAGATTCAGGTAAGTACCACGTGATGACCCTCTGTCTCGCGATAATTCACTCACCTTTAGGCTCTTTGACTGCCTCCAACTCGCACGTGTGTGACAATATAGTTCTTTGCCCTGCACAAAGGTTGTATATATATTATATCATAATATAATATATGAGATAATATTCTGATTTTTTTTGCCACTACATGTTATGCCTTGCATATTGTACATTGTTAGTTTATATTTACATTTTAAATATAATATGATTAAATAGAGACAACTTGAATTTTAAACTGTCCTATTTAGTCTTATTCTGGCTTCTGTATGTCTCTGTCTCTTATATTTTGTTCTCTTTTGTATAAGCTGAGTAGCAAGCCAGGATGACATTTCATTGCATGTTATACATGTATAATTATGTATGTGACATGAAAATCTTGAATTCTTGAATTGAAATCAAAATCAAAAATCAGTTTCATGTAGGGTATCACCTGAATAAAACAGTTGGAAAAATAAAATCAATAAATTCTATAAAATATATATTCAAATATATTTTTAAAAGAAAGAAAACTAGATTTAAGTAAGAAGTACCTGCTTCTTAAAAAGGGTTTGCGCACACATTCAACACGTTTTGCAAAATGGCATCTTTACCAATTTACCACACTTGCTATTACTGCACTTTTATGTATATATACAATATACATGTAAGCTGTTGACAGAGTACAGTTATCTGTAAGGCCAATGAATGCACACATCACAGTGATGTACTGTCTACTGAGTAGATAGATAGATCGGCGCCGGATGCAATGAGTATTGTCTATTTACACCACTTGTTACACCCTTCAACTTCCTAATTCACCCTCTTTTCATGCATGGAGAGTAGCTCTACTGACTAAAGCTATGCTAATATTTCTTATCTCAATTTTTTCAGTTTTTGTTAACCAAATATAATTTAAGGAACATCTTTTATGTTTTATTTCATATTGATGTTATCTCTTGATCTCATATTAATTTGAAATGAGTGGTTAGTGATCAAACTACAAGTTTTGACTTAAATACAGAAATCCATGTGGTATGGGTTGAGAGCCTTACTTTGACTTAGATGATGTTAGTTGAAGTACGCTTCCAATTAGAAGTCAAGTAGGCTATATACTATTACAGGTACATATGTACTATACAATAAAAAACTAAGGTCTGTCTGTCCAGTTCCTCTGAGCAATTTGATTGGTCAGTTTGTCTTTGGTGATGCGAAAAAAGAGGAAGTGTGAGTGTGAGATGTATGAGGAGGAATAAAAGCAAATGATGCTGAGAGAATAACCTTCAAAAGAAGGCAAGTATAAAACCAGACAGAAGGCGAGAAAGTGAAAAGGATGAAAGGATCTGAAGGAACACTTAGGGTAAGAGATAATAAATATTTTTTAATTACTGTGTTTCTCTGAAAATAAGACCGGGTCTTATTTTAATTTTTGCTCCAAAAGATGCACTAAGGCTTATTTTCAGGGGATATCTTATACTTATTCATGTACATCAATATACATTTATCCAAATATAGTCATATCATCTTCTGGAATATCGTCATAACTCTTCACATTCAAACCCTGAATTCCAGCCTGAATTTCTTGCTACTCCAGCCGCTTTTAGAATCCTCCAAGATCGATGTGCCTGCTTCGATGTTTGATGAATGGTTCGATGTGGTGAAGCAAAATGCCGGCATACAAATGTATTCATGTTGCTTTTATATTCAAGCGTCGCATATTCCCTAAAGTAATGACACGATATATTTTAAAGGTCTCACATACCATCTTCTGTGCTGTCTTTTTTTTTTTTTTTTTGCACCTTCACAATACCATCAGAATGGATGGCGGTGTATTTGAGCCACAGAGAAAAAACATAAGGACATAATGAAAATGTCTATTTTGTGATTAAAGTGGAAATTTTGACTTTAAACTTGTAGTTTACTTCATTATTAAAGCAGACCGTCGTAAACGTCATCTTAAAATCGACCCAGTTATTAAATCACTACGTGCTTCTGGGGCTTCCTCCTGACAGCAGCAGCAAGCAGCATCGCCACACAGAACACATTAAACTTATAATATTCCAGCTCTCTGCAAACTTAGAATTCTTAGATTTATACTTGATATCACTTTCATGATGAAATGCATTAAAATATGTATGTTACATTTTACAGATAAATCGTTAACTTTGTTTAAATAATGAATACTGTTAATAGTTACACATATGGGGTGGCATGGTGGCAGAGTGGTAGCGCTGCTGTCTCACAAACTCCCTGGAGTTTGCATGTTTTCCTGGTGGGTTTCCACAGTGTCTGCGGTGGGTTGGCACCCTGCCTGGGATTGGTTCCTGCCTTGTGCCCTGTGTTGGCTGGGATTGGCTCCAGCAGACCCTCGTGACCCTGTGTTCCGATTCAGCGGGTTGGAAAATGGATGGATGGATGGATGGTTTCCACAGTGTGCTCAGTTTTCCATCCAAAGACATTAAGGTTTGGGGATTTGGTGAAGCTACAATGACGCCAGTGTATGTGTGTGCTTGTGTTCACCTTGCGATGAGCTGATGCCCCGTCCAGTGATTTTGTTTTTGTCTTGCGCCGATGCTGCTGGAATGGGCACATCCCCGAATTGATGGATGTAATCATTAAACATCCTTTTCAGAGATATTGTGGCAAGGTGTCCTCAGAATTTAATGGATGTTTCGGGCACACGTGTCGCATCGCGTGAAGTATAAACCTGGCCTTAGGCACCTGACTTTTCAGATGACGATCTTGACTAGGGCTTATTTTTGGGGTAGGGATAATATTACAGAGCAACCTGAAAATCAAGCTAGGACTTATTTTCGGAGTAGGTCTTATTTTCGGGGAAACACAGTATTTTTTTACCTGTCTTTGACAGGTACCATGGCTAGTAGTTAAAATATAACACCAAGTTACATGCATCAGAAACACAATAAACAGAATACTGAACACATTTCTCATGGCAGTAAGGAAACATAATCATCCATCCATCCATCCATCCATCCTCTTCCGCTTATCCGAGGTCGGGTCGCGGGGGCAGCAGCTTGAGCAGAGATGCCCAGACTTCCCTCTCCCCGGCCACTTCTTCTAGCTCTTCCGGGAGAATCCCGAGGCGTTCCCAGGCCAGCCGGGAGGCATAGTCCCTCCAGCGTGTCCTGGGTCTTCCCCGGGGCCTCCTCCCGGTTGGACGTGCCCGGAACACCTCTTCCAGGAGGCATCCTGATCAGATGCCCGAGCCACCTCATCTGACTCCTCTCAATGCGGAGGAGCAGCGGCTCTACTCTGAGCCCCTCCCGGATGACTGAGCTTCTCACCCTATCTTTAAGGGAGAGCCCAGACACCCTGCGGAGGAAACTCATTTCAGCCGCTTGTATTCGCGATCTCGTTCTTTCGGTCACTACCCATAGCTAATGACCAAA
This sequence comes from Erpetoichthys calabaricus, assembly GCF_900747795.2. Classification (NCBI taxonomy): domain Eukaryota; kingdom Metazoa; phylum Chordata; class Cladistia; order Polypteriformes; family Polypteridae; genus Erpetoichthys; species Erpetoichthys calabaricus. Next base: position 62,674,396 of record NC_041396.2, read on the forward strand.
TGTGAGGGTAGGAACATAGATCGACCGGTAAATTGAGAGCTTTGCCTTACGGCTCAGCTCCTTTTTCACCACGACAGACCGATGCAGAGCCCGCATCACTGCGGACGCCGCACCAATCCGCCTGTCGATCTCACGCTCCATTCTTCCCTCACTTGTGAACAAGACCCCGAGATACTTGAACTCCTCCACTTGAGGCAGGATCTCGCTCCCAACCCTGAGAGGACACTCCACCCTTTTCCGGCTGAGGACCATGGTCTCGGATTTGGAGGTGCTGATTCCCATCCCAGCCGCTTCACACTCAGCTGCGAACCGATCCAGAGAGAGCTGAAGATCACGGCCTGATGAAGCAAACAGGACAACATCATCTGCAAAAAGCAGTGACCCAATCCTGATTCCACCAAACCAGACCCTCTCAACACCCTGGCTGCGCCTAGAAATTCTGTCCATAAAAGTTATGAACAGAATCGGTGACAAAGGGCAGCCCTGGCGGAGTCCAACTCTCACTGATGGCAAAACATAATCAAATATAGTCAAAAGGCCTTGCATGAATCAGAAATCATAAGTCAGAAAATGAGCCAACAAACCAAAATGTTAAGACAAATACAAAGTCAATAACAAAAGCAAAGGATCAAAACACAGGAATTCCCAATACATAGTTGCTACTCTGTTTAGGTTTAAACCTAAAAGTTGGATAAACAGGAAGCCCTGACCTTTTTACCAACACATTTGTGACTTCACACACCACACACTCCAGCTACCTCTGCATTGCAATACAAGACAATAATGGTGTCACAATAACATGTGAAATAATAATCATTTCAAGAAAAGTACTCTTGATGTAAGAATAAAGGATGCAAATACGTTCTCTGAAATGTATAACCCCAAATAGGACGTAACTTTCTTCAAAAGTTCCAGAAAACGGCAGAAAAATCTGACTATAACAAATGCAAAACATTACTCTATGTTTTGGACTCTAATGTCCTCCTCTATATTAAGGAGGGATACAAAAGACACCACAGGATACTGAAAAGAGACAAAGATAGACCCCATAAGAGCTTATGTAGGAGCTTTACAGAGCCCTTCATATTTTTCTAGAATAGGACTGGCATTCCAAGTAGTGTGGTAACCACACAGATATGGTTGTGTTTTCAGAAAGAGCCCACTCCAACTTCCTGCTCTTTTAGTATCCCCCTTCTAAACCATATTAAATTACACTCATGACTAAGTTGCTGTATGCTGTGGTTGTATTTTTATTTTTTGGAAGCTCAGTTATTATTGATGTCAAAAATCTTTATGTTCATGTGAATGTCATTATCGGTTTAAACTGAAACATGCTACTGATGATTTGAGCTAATTTCTGGTACTCTTGTATAGTGCTTCCATTTTACTGTTTTTCTCTCTTATGTCTTTCCTTCCAGACTGTGTTTTTAATTCCTGGTTTCTACAGACCTTCACACAATAATATGATGCAGTCTCAGAACTGTTCACAAACTGAACTTATGCTCTTCATTTAACGGGAATGATTTAGACATTTTGTATTAATGAAACACCAAAATATTCATTATCAATGTCAAAGATTCTCCATTTGCCTTTCAAGACATGTGATTAACTATCTGAATACAGCACCTTCACAACAGAACATATACTTTCTGGTTGGTAGTTTATTGCCTCCTGTGACAGTAAAAATGGTTTCTCACAAAGGAGTGAAGAGTAAAGAAGGATAATGGAGAACGAGAAACACTGTAACAGAAACACAAAAAGACTGAAGGGAGGCTGGCAGGAATGCAAAGCTAGAATTACAGATTTCTCAAATTACAATAATTTTAAGAAAGTCTTAATCTGCATCTAGCCCTGCATGTAGGCCCTCCAACCTGCAGGGAAAACCTGGTGGTTTGGTGGCAGAATTGGCACTCCAGCCACCATAAAAAACCTCACACTGGTTCTATTCCATCTGAATTAGTGTGGTGCTGAGGTGTCACCCATTGCATGGCTGCACTCGGGTCCTAATCTGGGATCCTGAGGTGGTTTGTCATGTGGTGGGTGCGACAGTGTGCTGTATCAACACATGCTCCTAACCGCTCCTCTCCTTACCCATACTGGGGCTCAATACTACAGACATTTGTCTGACATTTATATAAAGTCATTTAAGGTTTGAGAAACTTAGAAAGATAATGTTGTATGTTCACTTGCCAACCTTGCATTTATAAAGTAATTCAATTTTTTCTCTGTTAATATGAGCATGTATCATCAAAATACTACAGTAACTGCTTTAGCTAAATTGAGTCAGATATGATACTGCAAATGTTTATAATACAGTTAAAATGCATTGACTGTCTCTTGAATGTTTAAAATAGCACAAATCCTTTGAGTGACAATATGATAGTGGTTTCTGTTATAAAATGGGAGATCCGTAAATGGCAGGCACCAATTATTTTGTCATAAAAAGGCAAAATAGGATCTGTCTTGAGGGCTACATTTGATAAAATAAGAACCTTTGTGTCACTGAGCCAATTATCACTGGTTTCTTTAATGATCTACTGTGCTATGAACTACTCACACTAAAGGATTAGTATAGCCTTGATGAAAGGAAATGTGCAATGACATGGGAGTAATGCATGACCTTATTTAGAATCCAGTCAGATCAAAATGTATTTCCCACTCGTGTCAGAGTTCTGTGTTGCCTAGGAGACACATAACAGTGTGATGATGGACTGATTATTTAAGGTAGATCACCTACACAATGGGTTTGAAATTATAGTTTAGGAGAGTACTGGTGAAATGGAAACACAAGTAACAAAAAGAGCATACAACATGACAAACAATAAAAAAATTTTTGTGTTTAATTTTAAAAAGTTAAATAGTACTGAAAGCTCATGGAAATATTAAAAATGTAGAGTGAAACTGGGCAAACTTTTCAAAAATGCAGTATAACGAAGAAAAGTGTAAGATGCTACATGTGGGCAAAGGAAACATCAATTATTCATGCAAGATGATAGGCATTTTCCCCTAAAGGAAGTAACCTCTGAAAAAGATTTTAGAATTTATACTGATATAACATTTTCATCATCTACAGTAAGTAATGTGCTGAAGTAATTAAAAAGGCAAATATAATGTTAGGTTATATAGTGAAAAATGTGGAATTTAAATCAAGGGATGCTATGCTCATACTACATAATGCCCTAGCGATACAGCATCTGGGGTACTGTGTGCAGTTCTAATCACTCTGCTACAAAACAGACATAGCAGCACTTGATGTGGTACAGAGGAGAAAACCAAGTATATCCCTGGACTTAAAGACTTGTTCTAATCTAGCAGTCTCAGAGATTTAAACGTGTTTAGTCTTGATCAGTGAAGACTGTGGGGGAAACTAATCCAGGTTTTCAGAAATCTATTTGATAATTGATAAAGTATATTGAGCCGAATTGTTTTAACTTAATTATGAATCACATAGTCCATACCTAAGGACAGTAAAAATTAAGGGGAACTGCATTTAGGACTGAAGTCAGCAAGCACTTCTTTACTGAAACGGTTGTGGGAATCTGGAGGAAACTAATAAGTCACGTAGCTGAAGCAGACACTTGACAACCTTAAAGAAGTATCCAGATTAGATATTGAGATAGCTTAGCTATTGTTAAACAGACTGAAATAGACTGAACAGTCCATTACGTTGTTATTTTTTATATATTTTCAACAGAGACATCCAGGTCAAGTAAGCTAGACTACCTTCTCTAGGTACCTGGCACCTAATGCATTTACAATTATACCAGCCATCAGAAGGTTGGAGTTTGTGGTGGGAAATGTCACTTGGAGGTGCACTTCACTTGAATCATGTTCTTTGCAAAGGAAAACAGTACAATACACTAGACAGGTTAAAATGACAAGTAGCTTTTAGTGGTCAAGCAAGGGTTCAATTTGTTTGTGTGAGTTTACTGTGGTCACTGAAAGTCAGGAACAACAGGAGATGGACACCAATGTAAAGTAAAAAGCAATTTCTTTATTCTTGGTGAGCAGAAAGGCTGCAGCACCTGTCAGCTCAGTTTGCTACAGACAGCCAGCCTCTTGTCAGCAGGGAGTTTCCCTCTTTTTATAACCAGCTTGCTTATTAAACGAAAAGAGGAAATATGGCAGTTCATTTTGAGGTCATACATAGATTGCTATAGCTTGTGGTCACATCCTGGATTGAAACATGCAGGAGCGCACAGTGTTTCTTACGGAGAAAAAAAATTGTCAGCACACTCACAATACACCCTTATCAGCACCGCACATACACAAGACTAGTTGCAGCAATCCTAACTGTCACACAGTGTGTGCAACTACAAGAGATTTAGACAATACTCACTTCCTTATTCTTTTTGTATGCACATAGCTTTTACAATATCAAGGGTTACATAAAAGTTAGTTCAGTACATTACATTAATAGCACAAGAAATACATTCTTATAGCTTAATATCTACATTAGATTACATTTGTTCGGTTAGCTTAACACATCCTTATTTAATGCACAAGTGTCACGTTTCTTACAGTTCTATTAGCACCATACTTTTATTATTTGGAAAGGCAGAAGCACCTTAATTCTAAATATTCTTTCTCATTACCCAATGTACATTGAAACTGCCTTGCCAGCTACATGCACAAATACTGTAAGTGTAATGGAAAGAGTTCCCTAAAGGTTTACACTCTCATGACCTAAACACACTAAACAAATCATCAGTCCAATAGTTCTTGTGAATTCCTATTCAACTAACATATTCAAAATAAATATCACCAGGATGCCTTCTAAATGTCCCCAATGGTATACTTTGGAAAAGTTAACTTATTATGTATTAATGTATTTATAGTTGTCTGTGAGAATAAACATTACCAAATTTTGGATAAAATTTACATATAAAATGTGTAATGATTTAGGTTCATCCATCAATCTATTGCCAATCCCAGAAAGTAAAGGGTGAAAGACAGGAACAGTTCCTGGACAGTTTGCCAGCCCATTGCAGGGTGAACACACTCACACACACACATACTAAGGCCAATTTAGCATTGCCAAAACACCTAAACTGCATGTTTTTGCACTGTGGGAGAAAACACAAGACACATGGAGGACATGCATACTCCACACAGGGGGGACGTGGGATGTGAACGCAGGTCTCCTTTCTGTTAGACAGCAGTGCCACCACTACACCACCACACCAGCCCCTGATTTAGGTTCATTGTCATGAACTTTTTTTTTGTTTCAATGATTCCATTTCAGATGTTTATTTTTTGTTTTGAAATTGTTTTAATTTGGGCGGCACGGTGGCGCAGTGGTAGCGCTGCTGCCTCGCAGTTAGGAGACCTGGGTTCGCTTCCCGGGTCCTCCCTGCATTGAGTTTGCATGTTCTCCCCGTGTCTGCGTGGGTTTCCTCCGGGCGCTCCGGTTTCCTCCCACAGTCCAAAGACATTCAGGTTAGGTGGATTGGTGATTCTAAATTGGCCCTAGTGTGTGCTTGGTGTGTGAGTGTGCTTGTGTGTGTCCTGCGGTGGGTTGGCACCCTGCCCAGGATTGTTTCCTGCCTTGTGCCCTGTGTTGGCTGGGATTGGCTCCAGCAGACCTCCGTGACCCTGTGTTCGGATTCAGCGGGTTAGACAATGGATGGATGGATTGTTTTAATTTAGTTGAAGTGTTTTTTGTTTTTCCAATGAAATTTAATTTTTTGTCGTGGGCACCAACATTTTGTAGGTTCTTTGTATGTTGATGCTAGGGTGGTTGCTACTGAGGAATGCCTGGAGCTGATGACTAATGGCAGCATCAAGTTACAGTATGTTGTAAGTCACATTTATTTATTTTTTTTTTGGCTTCCTGCAGGTTTAAAATTGAAAAATATATCTTGTCATCATCTGTGCAATATAAATATATAATATCAAGTTATATAAAGGTCACCTCTCACAGCTCTAGGTTACCTAAGATTGAATTTTTTTTTGCAAATTATTTGCTTACTTTTGTGAAATTTTGGGATACAACTTTAGTACTTCTGTGGTTTTGACCTTTTCTACTTTTTTTGGACCTTGTCTCTTCTCTCAATTCTTCCTCATTAAAATTTTTCAATTTTTTATTTCTAAGCCAGAACATGGTATAAAGTTCAGCACCACACACTTTCTGGTTATTTGAGATTGCAAATTCCACTAAAAACTTTTTTAAGTGTGTTTAATTGCTTAAAAATTCCAGGGTTTAGATCCTTTGGTTTGTTTTCTCTACTAGGGTTTACATTTAGCATCTTGGCTTTATTGTTTGGTTTAAGTGAATCCCTGATGTCTACATAGTTTGATTATTTGACTATGTTTCATCTTTTTGTCCTAAATCAAATCCAAATGATGTCCTGGTCCCCCTAACCATAAATTACGGTATAAGACTCACAATCCTTAAATGTAAAATCTATATTTCAAAAGTCAAGATTTCAAAAATCAAGTTTAAATTGAACACTGAACCTTTTATCAAATTTAAATGGCACCAAGGAAGACATTTGCCAAAAAATATCACGATGTAAAAATCCAGGAGAAATGTAAAGAAACAAATAAGTAAAGAAGGTAAAGGTAAGGAAGCAGAAAAGCACAAAGAAAAAATATAAATGGTGTGAAGAACAACATAAGCCTAATAATGACCACATGTACATGTAAATGGTAGTACCCATGCAAAATAAATAAACAAAATGAAATTCTGAGTTTGAGGTGGAAGAGACTAATAATATGGAAAGAATGTAACCATACAAAAGATGAAAATGTTTCAAATTAGACTGCAACTTGTCTACATTATAATTATAAACTGGGCACCATCAGCTGTGCAATACCAGCTTCTAAGGCCAAGCTTATATTTACCTTTTCCCCAGTAGACAGTTATATCAATTGGTTTTTGTTGCTGAATAAGTGATTGAAAAGGATATCTTGCAAAGGATAGTGAAGATAGCAGAGAACATTATCGGGGTGCCTCTCCCTTTACTACAGAACATATTTTACAAACACAGTGTCCACAAGGCCTGCAGCATAGTGCAGGACCCCTTACACCCCTCACATGGACTTTTCACACTTCTGCCATCCAAGAGAAGATACTGCAGCATCAGAGCCAGATCTGCCAGGCTGCAGGATAGTTTTTACCCCCAAGCTGTCAGACTCCTTAACACCAGGCTGCCCCCTGGGATCTTCCACACGGCCTCAACCGCCTCTAAAAACAGAACTTTTATACATGCGTGCCACTGACCTGCAAAGACGAGTGTGCATGTAGAAAAGAATTGAAAATCTCATACTGACCTTTAAGTATTTTGACACTCTTGATATCCTTCTGCTGTGAAACATTCTGATCTGTCATTGTTTACACATGTCTTAAATAACTATTATCACACACTGATAATTTTTGTATTATCTATATCTATTATTTATTTGCCTGACATATTTATTGATTATATTTATGTAACTAGATTGTATAATACCATACACTGCATCAATGTTCATATTGCTTACTACACGTCAATATTGCTGCTACTTCTTTGTCTTGTCTTTGCACAATGTCTTGTCCTGTTTGTGTTTTAATTTTAATTTTAAATTTTAATTCTATTTTTAATTTCATTTTCATTTTTATTTGCACTTCATGTTGTTACACTGTGGACCCTGAGCTTCACAATTTCGTCTATCTGTATACTTGTATATAGTTGAGATGACAATAAAGTTCACTTTGACTTTGACTTATATCATCTTTTTCTATAGGCACTGTTTGCATGAAGTTTGCCTATTCAAATATGTTGAAAAAGTCAACCATTTCCATGGGGTGTACTTACTTTTTCACATGACTGGACAGCACTAGTATTTGTGATATCCGGTGCATAGTTACATAGTCAAAAGCAATGTAAAAACTGTATTTTTGCCTCCTGGCTGTAACATGATGTTGCACTCTTGTAGCCAAGAAACCAGAGAAGATTATCATACCAATTAATCAAATGATCTGACATTGTTAACTGCTTAATCATATAATGATAAAAGAAATTCTGCATGTTATTTTTGTATAAAACATAATCATGAGAGCACCATTAAGGGCGAATATATTTAGAAGAACCAAATCAAAAACACAAGAACTATAACACCACAGTTAAGAACACTGAGACTCAAGCAAAAACAACTTTACTTGTTGGTTCATTTGGGTCAGTTAAGTTTCAGATATCCAAACAGAGCATAGGGATAGAAAGCCTAAGCAGTCACAAGAGGATTTATAAAGAGGTATGTCCTTAAGATATGCCTTTTGATTGGCAAGCAGTTTGGATAATCATGAGGAACCCATTCCACAGTCAGTGAGAAAATACTGAGAAGCATCTTGCTGTTTTATCATGTCTGTAAAGAGGAAGGTCAGTTAGCAGAATAGAGATTTTCAGTATTAGAGAATTCAACAGTTTGGAGGTATTGTGTAGAAGAACAATACATGAACTTAACAATCTATTTATTTGAGATGCTATGTTCCTTCAATAATTGCAATGCATTAGCAACCTTTAGCAATCCCTTCTCCTGTTATAAAGAACACAACAGCATAATATAACATTTTCTTGATTTTGGTTTTAGTAATATTAAAAACATGCCTTTCTCAATGGTATATTTAATCTGTTTACTTTTTAGCCTCATGTGCTCATTTGTGCTGTAACCACTGATAGTACTGAGCAGCATTTGTGAAATGTCTTATTGATCAATTTGGAGAAACACCTCAACTGCTGGAGCCTTTATACTCTGTGGTAGCAGATCCCTATACATCTAATCGGTTCAGCCTGATACAAAAAGAGGAAGGAAAACGCCAACTTACGAATAGTAGATAATAAACTGAAACACCATTGCTCAACAAAACTGTACCCTTCCTATACAAGAAAACGCCCAATTTGTGTTTGACTGTTGAATAAAAAGAGTCAGTCTCTGGATTCAGTAATCTTTGAATGAGCTTTCATGCTGTTTTGCCATTTTTCCATTTGCTTTGCTGTGTTTTGTTGATGTTACGGTGCGTGTAGCGTCAATTGTTGATTACATTACTAGCTGCCTCTCTAATCAGGTAGTATTGCGCTACCATTTTCGCAGCTAGGGCTTGATTGTTGAAGAATAAGTGGAGCCTTTTTGTAAGCTTTCCAATAGACTTTGTTTAATAGCTACAACAAAAAATTTTGCCTAAAAAGAAGAAAACTATCTAATTTTCAGGTGGGAGGGCTGAGTAGTTATTTAACAATTTTGACTTTGGTTTATTTCTGATGATAGGTTTGGTTGTAGTTCTTTTTTTTTTTTTTGATGTCTTGGTTGGTTAGCTCTTTGCTTTTGATTTGATTGGAATTCCTGACAATGATTTTGCTTGGCAGAGAAATGGCTCAGCCTTCTCCACTCAATAAATGAATAATTTATCTAACCCAAATATATAGTTTTCCGATATGCTAGAGTGTGATACAAAACCATGGCAGACATAAATAAACACACAGGGCAAGTAATTATTTTAAAGCATGTGACTCAAATCTGTACAAAACAGTTAACTTTGGAACAAAACAGTTGGAATTTTTTTGTTCAAATCTGACCAAGAAGTTATGACATAAATCATGTGTAATGTTACACAACATCAGAAAACATTTGATGCCATAATTAGTTTCTTAATGGAAAATTACAGCAATAATTATACTGGCTGCCATTGGGTAAACTGCTTATTTATAGAAAATCCTTGTCTCCTCATATATATTTACATTTTAAGTCACTAAATCTTACTATACCACATCTGATTGTGTTCATCTTCTCTTCATAAATAATAACACCTCATACATGTTTTAGTATAGGTGTCTCAGGAGTCTTCAGCATATTTGTTTAATAGCAGCATCCAGGCAGATATTCCAACAATGCTGCTTCCAGTTTGGTTCTCCACAATTTTTTACCTTATTAACTTTTAGGTGACCTTTTCTAAATATCAGGGCTCATATCATCAGGCTTTTAAAGCAAAGGAATGCCACCAGTCACAATACCTTTATTAAAGAAACCCTGAAATAGCCACTGAATGAAGGTTACCAAATGCTGATAAGTGATGGAATACTGAATACTGCTGGCCCTTTGCTTTTTTTATAACAAAGCAAATCAATCTTTTAAAAAATAGCAACATTTAGAAAGCTAGTTAAATAAAATGCAACAGTTTATTATGAATCTACGGCAGTAGTATCTTCGGTGAAGGTATTCATAATATTAAATCTGTAGTTGCTCTCATAACCAATATGGAATTCTTGTTTTAATACTTTGCTGTACTGGTTAATGCCTCTGGTTCCCTTTTCCAGTAATTAAGGTTTCAATTCTGTCCCAATCACTCTTTGTGTAGAGTTTTCAAATGCTCTCTGTGTCCTCAAGAGTTTTTTTTTCCCAGAGCTTTGGTTTTATTTCCACATTTTAAGGGTGTACAGATTAGGTTAATTAATGTCTCTTAGCTGGGTCTGTATGGGCGAGTGTGGAGGTGTCTGTGACTGTGCCCTGTGATGGACATCTTGTCCGGGCCGATTCCTACCTTGTATCTAAAACTCCAGTTCTGCATTGAACTAATTGTGTTCATAAAATAAAAAAAATATATGAAAGGAAATCATTGTTAAATATGTCAATGTTTTTCAAAAAACATTTTCTTCCTTGTCAACTTTATTGAAAATTTAATTAATAAATTAGTCATTTAAAAGTAGAGGAAGCAATGATGTAAGCATAAATATGATCAGAAGACAATTCCATAAGCAAGTTGTATGTGCTTGGATGTGCTAAAGGTGCTCGTTGATGTCCTTCCAGCGGCACTTCCTAGTGTGGCGGAAGTGCCGCATGAGCACCCGGAAGCACTCCGGGTGTTCCTGGAAGGTCCTCCATCAACCCTCCCAGGTGTGGTGGAAGTGCAGATATCCCAGCCTCTATGAGGCTCGGGGCTCCCCCTGGGGGTGGCCACGGGCTCCAATGGGTTTGAGCCTCCACGCTCATGTCCCTGTGGTCCCCACACTATCCAGGGAGGTTGCCCCCTCGTGGCCCAGGGGATGTATAGTCTGACTCCCGGTCCTTCCAGGTGTCCCAGCTGGGTCTGACCCCCAGCCTCCTGCCACAACTGGTAATATTAATTGTATTCAGATACAATTAAGAAAGCAAACTCCAGGGAAGAAAGAAAAGTAAGCATTTAAAAATACAGAAAACATACAAATATGTCTTAATTTCCTATTAGTGTAAATCTGCCACTACTGCATTTTTCTAAATGTAAAATAAAAGGAAAAAACAGGTCAGCTAATTAAACAACGAAATCAATTAAAGGTAACAATGGCTGACTGATCAATAAACTGGTTAAAAGAAAAACCTGCAGCCACGGGGTGCCTTCAGGACTGAACACTGAGAGCCACTGCTGTAAGGCATTGAGACATGACTATTATTATATTCTTTAAACTATGTATAAACTGTTCTTTTTGTTTACTCTTTTTACAAAGAACATAACACTGAAAATGTCGATGTCGATGAAGTTATTATACAAATTACAATCAATAAGTTCTAAAAGTCGTACTGCAGTAGCGAGCCATCGACACATGCATTTTGTAATAGTATAACAGCTCTTTGTTTGTTTCCTCAGCTGAAAGAGAGAGCTGTGATGCACTTCTTATGATGTGACATTGATACGTCATTTGAGAGCTTGCATAAGAATAGCAGCTTTTATGAGAAATGTGATTGGTCACCATTTCTTTTCTGTTTCTGTTACATCTGTTTTGTTTTAGCTGATGATTTTACCAGAAGCGGGAAAAATCTACAGTTGGACATTTTTTTCACTTAGCTGATACATTACACAGACATTTCTTTCATCATCACTAAACAACTTCTGAGAGTGACCAAATGCTCAGCACTGCAGACAGAACTTTTACACAATTACATGTAACATGCAAGCATCAATGGCTTGCAAACAGAGTAGTTCCACATGGCAGACAGTCCTAGAACTTATCGGCTGCAACTTGTACTAGTGTAGCTTTGTGTTGTAAGATGACAAAGCCAATTTTAATCTTCATTTATTTCTGTACTAAATACCACTAATTTCTAAAGAATGTGGATTTTAGTGTACTTAAATACTTAATCATTAATACTTTCAATCAGACGTTTGACATCCCTCATGATTTTTTAAATATAAGAAGGGCAGTTCAGTGCTTCCAGCCAATTCAGTCCTAGGGCCTGAAGGTAGGGACTCTAATAAGATTTTATATAATGCGGAAATGGTGTTTAATTCCTCGAAATTGAGCAGTATTTTTTCCAGCATTGTGGAGGGAACGAGGTGAGGAAAATCGAGCAGTTTCTGTTTAACAAAATTTCTAATTTGAAGATAGTGAAAGAAATGTGTAGCTGGGAGGTTGAATTTGGAACGTAATTGTTCAAAAGATGCAAATATGTTGTCTATGTAAAGATCTCTGAGCATTTTAATCCCAAAACTTTTCCAGGTATTAAAAACTGGATATGTTTGCGAGGGTTGAAAGAGGTGGTTCTCTTGCATAGATGCCACGGATAAAAGATTTTCCATCTTAAAATGCTTTCTAAGTTGGTTCCATATTCTGAGTGAGTAAAGCACAATTGGGTTATTAGTATATTTGTGATAACTTGCATTTGTTGGAGAGCAGAGCAGGGAGTATAAAGAAGTACTACAGGATTTTACTTCTATTGTGAACCAAGCCTGTGTATCTTCATTTTTTTGTGTCTAGGTTTTTATGGCTTGTATGTTTGCTGCCCAGTAATAAAACTGAAAATTAGGTAAAGCCATGCCACCTTCTGCCTGAGGTCTTTGTAGGGTCGCTCTTCGGATACGTGGGTATTTTGAGTTCCAAATGAATGAGGTTATTGTTGAATCTAATTGAATAAAAAATGATTTATTGATATATATTGGAATGTTTTGAAATAAAAAAACTGTTTAGAAAGGATATTCATCTTAACAATGTTAATTCTTCCAGCTAGAGTGAGATGAAGGGTTGACCATCTATGCAAGTCTTGCTTAATTTTTTCCATACAGACGGCAAAATTTTGTTGATAAAGAGCTTTATGTTTACTTGTGATATTTACGCCTAGGTATTTAAACTGATCTGCTATGGTAAAAGGTAGGGTGTCCAATCTAATATTATATGCTTGTGAATTCACTGGAAAGAGTATACTTTTATTCAGATTAATTCTGAGACCAGATATCTTTTGAAATTCTGTGAGTGCTGTTAAAACTGCAGGCACAGTGTTTTCTGGGTCTGATATATATAAAACCATATTATCTGCATATAGAGAAATTTTCTGTTCCAGTCCTTCTCTGATAATCCCCTTTATCTGATAAGAATTTCGACAGTGAACTGCCAGTGGTTCAATGGAGATTGCAAACAGCAGTGGTGACAAGGGACATCCTTGTCTGGTACCACGTTCTAGCTTAAAGTAGTCTGAACAAATGTTGTTAATACAAACTGAAGCTTCTGGATTGGTTTACAGTAGTTTGATCTATGCACAAATGTTTGGGCCAAACCCAAATTTCTAATGTAATCTAATTACCTGACTAACGTGTGTTCTGCGATGGACCACGTTAGCTGCAGCTGCCATACTCCTTCAACCCAGGACCATCAAAAGATGAACCAGGACACTGAGGATACATAACAGGCAAAAGATAGTGCAAAGTAATCAGGTCCTTTTATTTTCAACAAACTGCAAATCGTGCTGTGATCTTCAATGAATAAAACAGTTTCATAATTTATTTAAAATGTTCCAAATAATATGGAGATAAAAATGGGTAAAAGGCAAGAGAGATAAAAACAATCATTTCTAAAATCTCCATTTGTAACATCTGCCAAATCTCAGGAGTATACTGCATAAAATGCTACTGCAGTGTGGTGGACTACTAAAGAGGCAACCCACTTTGAAGAATACAAGGACATCATTGCCCAAACATCATTGGTACTGGTTGGCGATCTTCAATGCTCTAGTCACAGCCATCTGTATCACCATAAACACCAACTGCAGACATCTCTGTAGTATTCCCAGCAGTTTCCAGGTGTCTCTGCTATGTGGCAGCAGTGCACACGACCGCCTCACCTCATCCTGCTCTACACGGTCCAAAAGGTATTCCTAGCTGTACTCTGCAGTCTCCAATCCCGGTGCTTGGCAGACTGCTGTAGACACCACACATCCTCGCAACATATCCATGCTGGCTAATTCCTGTCTTACACCCCCCCCCCCCCCCCCATATATATCCTGCTCTTCCAGATTGCTCACTTCATCAATCTCTGTAAAAGAAAAAAAACTCTCTTTCCATTGCTCTTTGGACTGAGTTCTCCAACTTGCTCGATCACCGTTTTCATCCTCCTCTTGTCATCTCTATTCCATCTTTCTCCTGGTTCTGCATCTTTCTCATTTCACCTTCTTTTCCGCATTCTGCTCTGGCACCTCTTTATACTGCTAGGGATGCTGGTGCTCTAATTAGCGATGCTAGTGCACTAATGAGGCAGTCGACTGAAGCCAACATGTCTACACCTGAATGCCCGATCGACAGATCTCCCCAATCAATACCCTGGTGCCTCTCTATCACACTACCGCACACAGCTATACCCCTACAAACTCTGAGTGCTCCAAATTTATTCATTTAAAAATGCAGTGTCCCAGACTCCTAACACACCATCACTCTATGTATTTTCTTCCCAATAGTAGAAACCAATCCTAAGCAGGACACCTGCATTTTCAAATGCATTGTTATATTTTCCCAAAGGTTTAGTCCATTTTTAATATTATCATTTTAAAATAGAAACAAATACATTTAAAAATGTGCAAAATTATTCCAAATACTCACTGTAGAAGAAATATTTGACAAGTTGTATGTTAGGTTTATTTGCTTTTTATTTACTTTATTATGTATGAGTAGTTTGAAGCATCATATATTGCTTGAGAAAATCATTAGGAACTATTTTATTTGTTGAAAACTTTAAACCTGCCATGTAAAGAATTTTCATTTAATAAAATGTGAACAAAATCTATTAAACAGAAAAATGGCAGAAATAAATCGTGAGTGTCTATAAAAGTAACTTGGCTTTCAAAATATGATATTTTAAAAATACAATAAGTATTAATTGGATATTTTATGTTGAAGATTACTGTACCTGTTTAATGCACAGTAACAGGCTGATACCAGCAGAGGGTGCTTCTGGGCTGCCAATACAATACTGTACATTTTAGGTTTATTGACAGTTTGGTACAGTTCACTGTTGGTTTAGTTGGATTATTATTGAATTAATTTTTCCTAAATATTTCATTTAAGGTTCATTATTTTTAACATTCATTTTACTAATAGGCATCCAGAACAGATATTTCTCTTAATTAACATGAAAATCTGAGTATTTACTGAAGTAAAATGTACTTTTCATTTCTCTTGGTGTTCTCACTACAATGTACAGTGCAAAATCTCAAAAATCATTTCCAATGAAAATGGCTAATTTATGAATGGATGTTCCTGATATTTCAGACTATCCTTCAGATACAATACCACCCATCTATGCCTTAAACATGGTATATTCTTGCTAAAGGAATATGCATTTAATGGATTCATTTTATTTACTGACCCTGCTTATTCCTTTGTTAGACTTACTTGGGGCTGGGATCTGTCCTTACAGCATCAGTGACCGGACAGGAAACAATCTAGGTGTGCACACATATGTATTATAAAATATATTATGTTCACATTAAAAATGAGCTAAAATTCTGTACTATTTCATGTTTTTACTATAAAGGGAGTAGTACAAAATACTACTTTGAAGCTCTCTGTCTTCTATTTGCCTCACACTGAATGTTATTTCTGACTGTATGGCTCTGAAAATGGTTGAAAAGGTTTTAGGTTTTTGGATGTACTATTCACCCCAATCCATTGATATGATGTATCAGTGGGTTCTTAAAGGAATACTCCACCCAGAAATTATTATTTTTGTTCTAATTCTTCTACTAGCTCTGTATTGTTTGCATTGATGCAAATATAATCTCATGTTTTCATTGAGAACAAAGATAAAAAGATTCCAGATACACTGGGTTACAGTAGGGATTCAAGCTGAACACCAGAAAACAATATTAAAACGTCAATAATAAAACCAATGTCAAATTACTTGTGTTGCATAATTCAGTTGTCAAATTTCCAAACATATGCTCAAAATCTTACAGACACATGTATTTTTACTAAAATATTACTAAACAAAGCATTGTCAAGAAATCATGTCACAAATGACTGTGGAAGAAGGTAAAGCTTTTGAATTGAAGATCTGCCTCCTCCCTCATACATTGGTTAGGATTCCTGCCCAGTAAGAGTTTATTCTTTTTCTACCATGACACTTCATGTAATATCAGCATTGTAGAGCGTGTTCTGAGAGAGGTGTCCAACTAGAGATTGAAAGTTAAAGGAAAGTTGGTGATAATATTATCAGATCGACATTTTTTTTATTTGAGCATATCCAAGATGTTTCAACAAGTATGTATGGGATGTTGTGAGTGCTTGACTAGCTACCTGATATTTGGATTATGCAAGATGATTAATTTGAAATCTTTGAATGAATTTTTAGATTTTTTTTTTACTGGTATTCAATATTGTCCCACTGCATCAGGAATTTTGTTATCCCTATTCTCCATTAAAACCTGACATTAAACATATTTTTATTGCCGTCTCTATAAATGATGTAGGGTGGGAAACAGATGCTTTATTATAATTTTTTGATAGAGTATCCCTTTAAGTGTGTGCCCTACAATACACTGGCATCCTATTCAAGTTGGCTTCTTATATTCCAATAAAAATAATTATTTACAGTCAAGAAAGCAGAACCAAAAAAAGTAGAAAATAAGCATGGACAAGGACTAAGACTAGGTCATGGCGATACAGCACAAGAAAATGAAATTATAGAGTGCAACTTTTTAAAATGAATTGAAATGGAACAACTGTTCTCTTTGAACATAAGTGTGAAGATTAAAAGAACTTCAGGAATTTAAACACAGAGAAGTTCCCAGTGACTTCTCTCATCTTGTTAGTATTGAGTTATATTCCTAATTGCTTTGTGATAATGTTTTAGAACATTTGAACATAAGAAAAATTGTGACAAGAACAGGCCATTGAGTTCAACAAGTTCATCTATCCTATTCTCTTAGATTATCCAAAATAACATCAAGTTCAGATCTAGTGTTCCCTAAAGTCCTACTTTCCACCATGTGTCTAGGGTTCTTTGTGTGAAGAAAAACTTCCTAACATTTGTGCAAAATCTGCCCTGAACAATTTTCCAACCATGTCCCTGTTTTCTCGTTGATCTCTGTGAAAGGTGCTATAGAAAATAAGGCTGAATGCCTGATCAAAGACAAGAAGAGCAAAGATAAATAGCAGCATATAAAGGCATTGGTGGAAGGCAAGGAGCGGAGGAGCTTTGGAGTTACACCTTACAACTTATGCTTCTTTTGAAAAGGCATGTAAAAGGCAGTAAAGTGAACAAATATACAGTAGGTCTTGTTTAGAGTAGCAGTGCTTTGAAAATTCTAAAATAGAAAAGGTAGCAGCTGAGGTTATAAGACCATAGTATCAAGTATATTATGACTATGTACCAGTTATAGTCTGTTTGTGCTTCCAGCAATCACTCTTGTGGAGAAAGTTTCAGGAATCCAAAAGAGAGTTAATGAAGGCAGAGCAAGGCAGAGCAACTAAAAATGGGAGATAAGGATGGATGTTAGTGATTCTTATTACATAATGGAAATAGATTTTGACAGCAAATTAGATATGAAAGCCATTTGAAGGTGTATCTGGTTTATAACACTGTGTTTCAAGAGCACTTAAAATGAATTCCATTAAATTCGGGAGTAATGGAGTATTTGATTATGTTACCTTGTTTGTTACTACATAAAATGAATGACTACATAAGGCTGTTTTTATATAAATTGGCTAACTATAAGTGGAGCCCATTTTAATGACTAACAAAAAACTAGGGAAAATACGAAGATAGTCGCAGGAAAACCTAGTAACTAAACATTGCATTGTCTCCATAAAAATATTTTGATATAGTGATTCTCTAATAAATAGCAGATGATCTTCATTTTCACAAATTAATTTTTATTCTTTCCAGTATGAAAGCTTTATACATGAAAATGTAAACATTCTACCCGATGTAACTTCCACTCTCACCCCATTTTCAGGCATCCTTACAATCACAGGGTATGTTTATTGTAGAAAACTGATTTCTGTCAGTAGTAAAAGGCTACACTATGTTGATTTTTCATTTCTATCATATTTTAAAAAATAAGACATATTGGGTCTGCTTGATGTTGGATTGGCTAAAAACACTAAAAGACACAGTTTGAGACATCTACCGTACTATTGTACCATTGTATGGAGGAATATTTTTGACAAAATAAATTACACATGAGCGGCACAGTGGTGCAGTGGGTAGCGCTGCTGCCTTGCAGTTAGGAGACCTGGGTTCGCTTCCTGGGTCCTCCCTGTGTGCAGTTTGCATGTTCTTCCTGTGTCTGCGTGGGTTTCCTCCTACAGTCCAAAGACATGCAGATTAGGTGAATTGGCAATCCTAAATTGTGCTTGGTGTGTGCCCTGCGATGGGCTGGCACCCTGCCCAGGGTTTGTTTCCTGCCCGTGTTGGCTGGGATTGGCTCCAGCAGACCCCTGTAACCCTGTAGTTAGGATATAGCGGGTTGGTTAATGGATGGATGGATAAAATACACATTGTGAAATATGACAATAAAAAAAATAACAAAATTATATTTATGCATAAATAATTACATGTGTCAAAATATTTTAGGTACTTATTATTTGTTCATTTATTATTTCAGTGACACCATCACTATCATTTTCACCTGTCAATGTTAAGAGAGTTCTGTCTTTTGATTGGTGAATCATTGGTAGACAGGACGTAAATATTTAACCATCAAGAGCCACATTTACAGCAGGTACCTCAGATGTAGACTGCTCTCAATGAACTCAGAACTTCTTGAATTAAAGTAGCTGCTTCGTGCTGCAGTTCTGGGCTGGGATCTGTCCTTGCAGCATCAGTGACTGGACAGTACTCACTAGAGCCCACCATCTCAACTTTGATGGGCGAGAATGACAATTTTCATATCAAGATATATTATAGGGTGTCACCATAATAAATAAAGAAATAATTAAATAAGTACATAAATAAATAAGCAAGAAAAATATACTTCATGATATGTTTTAATTATTTATGCTCACATATGTTTTCATTATTTACATTTACATTTACATCATTTAGCAGACGCTCTTATCCAGAGCGACTTACAACAGTGCTTAGTAGTCTACGACTGTTCTTCAGTCTTTAAGGCTAGGATTAAATCTACTGTCATTAAACAAGTTACCGCTGACCAAGTTGTATACAAAACCCTGCTAGAAGAAAATAGTAAGTTAGTACAAAAATTTTTTTTTTTGAAAAAAAAAAAAAAAGGGTAGAAAAAAGAGTATGGGGACATTAGTCCAAGTGCTGTTGAAAGAAGTGTGTCTTCAGGCGACGTTTGAAGACAGTGAGGGTCTCCGCTGTTCGTACAGCAAGAGGAAGTTCGTTCCACCACTGAGGAGCCAACACTGCAAAGAGTCTTGATGCATGTCGTCCTCTTCTTTTAAGTAAGGGTGGTTCGAGACGTGCAGTGCTTGATGTTCTGAGACAGCGAGAAGTGACACGCTGCTTGACCAGTGCTGATATGTAAGGTGGTGCAGCTCCAGTTTTGGCCTTAAAGGCAAGTGTTAGGGTTTTGAACCTGATGCAGGCAGCCACAAGCAGCCAGTGCAGGTTCCGCAGCAGAGGTGTAGTGTGCGAGAATTTGGGAATATCAAAAACGAGTCTTGCAGCTGCATTCTGGATCAGTTGAAGTGGTCGTGTTGCCTTTAGTGAAAGTCCAGACAGCAGAGAGTTGCAGTAGTCCAGCTTAGAGATGACCAAGGTCTGGACGAGAAGCTGAGTAGCCTCTGTAGTGAGAAAGGGGCGGATTCTCCTAATGTTGTAAAGGAGATATCTGCAGGACCTGGAGAGGTTGCTGATGTGTGGAGAGAAAGACAATTCTTCGTCTAGAGTGACACCAAGACTTCTTGCCGTTTTTGAGGGGACGATAACCAAGTTGTCAAGAGAGATTGCAAGGTCAAGATTCGGAGATGAGTTGCCTCTGATATACAAGAGTTCAGTCTTGCTGGGATTCAACTTGAGGTGGTGGGAAGTCATCCAAGAGGAGATGAAAAAAAATTATTATTATTAAAAATTATTATTTTTATTGTCACATTTCACAATGCACATTTGTTTATTTCCGAATGTATTTATTTATTTAAATGTGTCCTAAATATTCCTTCATGCAATTGTATTTACCTAGTTATAACATGGGAAATTGTATATTATTGTTTTTTTTCCAAAGCACAGATTGGTGTTTCAAAAATGACAGAGAAGTGTTGAGCAGACTTTACAGTACTTAAATTATTCTTACCTAAAGTTTTTTAGTTTTCTTTCACAGAATATAAAATGCAGGGTACAAAAAATTAGTCATAAAAAACATTTTTACACTAGGTTAAAGAAATAATATTTGGTAATTAACAATTGCTTTTAATTAAGAATTGAAAGGATTACAATGGCCACTATACTAGTTTATTCAATTTGTAATCAACATCAAAAATACCACAAGAGATACCTGAGAAAACAGAATTTCTTTTATTTATGCCATCCAAACCTTCCCCTAGCCTGCTATTATAACATTTGATGAAACTCTTGCATTTTATTCTTAGAAAGGCTGAAAAGCTAACAAAAATCAATAAGTAAAGCAGTCAGTAATGCTGTTTGTGTCTTGCTGGTTTGTTTTTCAAGGATTCCAATATGTTCATCTATATATAGTCCACATAAACTAGATGCTCTATTATTATATTCACTGAAAGGCTGATCACAGTGACTTGGTGTTTTTCAAAGATCAAGTTACTCCAAGGGCCTCGATTAAAAAAAATCTTCTGACACAAATTTAAAGTCCAACAGTTATTACCAAATGACATTTTATCCTGATGAATTGCACACAAACTGTGGCCCATAAATCCCTAATTTTTGCAGAAACAGAAACAACTTCATTGAGAAACAAATTACAAAAGGAAAAACAACTTTAAAGGGGTACAAGTAAAAAAACTAACTATAACATTTATGTATCCATGAGCAACATTAAAAAAAAAGTACAAAAGACAATGAATTTCATTGATTGATCAAGGGTGCTGTCATTTCTAAGTTTCTCCAAAATGTTGCATATGGATGGGTCAGAGTTGACATAAATATACGCAAGGTATCCTGTCAAGTTTTCTTTAATAAATCCCAATATTTGCGTAGAAAGTTGCACACACAAATTCCAGGCCTCTTTTCATCTTTACACAAGTTTTATAAGTCTGACTCCAGGACTGTTTCATGCCATGTATCCAGTGCTTCCAGGATAGACTTTGGTCCCACATTGGATTAAGCGGTTTAGAAAATGTTCTGCTATGGCATTTTATTAAACAAACAGTTAAATTCACTTTATTTTTTCATTTGAGAGTCAGGGGATGATGTTTTGTTGAAGTGACTTCCATTTCAGCTGTTATTAGGGTAATTTTGCTCAAGTGCAGTTTGTTTCTGATAGTCAGGTTTTTTCCTCATTCAATCTTTATTTATCAAATCAAAAGTGTTATTAATGCTCAGGTCACAGCACACATAGAATTAAAAAAATAAAAATGAAGTAAAACGACAACTGGCAGCAAAAAAGCAGTGTAGCTTTTTTCCACCTTTATCATTTATTATACAGCTTTTAATTTTTAAACTTAGAAACCTACCCCAGTGTTGGGCAGTAGAAGCTGTATTTACATGAAATAAATTTATTCTACTTTCCTATCGTACTCTTCTATGTTTAGGCAAACGTTCTGGCATGCATGTTTCTCCAGTCATCTCTGTGATAATTGGTAGCCACAATACTTACACACTTCAGTATTTACCCACCTCCTTTGCTCTCAGCTGTCTGCTTCTCTTCTTGAGAAGACTGGCACAATTTTTTTTAAAATTTAATTGATTTTATTAAAATCAAATAACATTTCATACACACAACTCAAGTTTTACAAAGAAAAAAAGTTTCTAAACAAATCAACCCCCACCCCTGAGAAAGAGAGCTAGGCCAGCAGCGTAAAACTTTATGCTAGTAAAGATAAGTAAATAGATAGATAGATAGATAGATAGATACTTTATTAATCCCAATGGGAAATTCACATTCTTCAGCAGCAGCATACTGATACAATAAATAATATTAAATTAAAGAATGATAATAATACAGGTGAAAAAAAAAAACAGACAGACGAAAAAAAAAAAAAAAAAACAGAATATAGATAAATGAATAAAGATAAATGGAGTAAAAGAGGGGAGAGAACCTGCTTCCTCAATTTAAATGCTTATTCTGAAATGTTATTGATTAGATCCTGCCAGGTTTTGAAAACGTTTTGTATGAATTTAATTTTTTCCAATTTCAAATAGTATATAACATCAGTTACCCACTGATTTAAAATAGGAGAGTTAGGATTCTTTCAGTTGAGCAGGATAAGTGTACATGCCAATAGTGTAGTAAAGGCAATTACAGTTTGTTTGTCCTTCTCCACTTTAAGCCCATCTGGAAGTACACCAAACACAGCTGTTAATGGATTAGAAGGGATTGTGACACCAAGGCTGTCTGAAAGGCATTTAAAGATTTTGGTCCAAAATGATGTTAATTTGGTGCAGGCCCAAAACATGTGTCCCAGTGAGACTGGAACTTGATTGCAGTGTTCACAGGTTGGATCTTGCCCTGGAAATATTTTGGACAATTTTAAATGAGAGAGATACCCTCGATATATAATTTTCAGTTGAATAATTCGCTTTGCGCATATGGAGCTCGAGTGAATTCTGTGCATTACTACTTTCCACTACTTTTCTGAGATGTTGAGTGAGAGATCCTTTTCTCACTATACTCTTGGATCTTTGAAAGGGAGGGACTGTAAAATAGTTTTATATATTACGGAAATGCTGTCTGAGTCCTCAAGATTGAGCAGTATTTTTTCTGTCATAGAGGTAGGTGGGAGGTGAGGAAAATTGGGCGGGTTCTGTTTAACAAAGTTTCTTATTTGAAGGTAGTGAAAGAAATGTGTTGCTGGAAAGTTAAATTTGGACTGTAATTGTTCGTAGGATGTAAAGACATTGTCTATGTACAGATCTCTAACTGATTTAATCCAGAATGTTTTCCAGGCATTAAAATCTGCATACGTTTCAGAGGGTGGATAAAGGTAGTTTTCGTGCAGAGGTGCCACAGATGAATGTTTCTCTATCTTAAAATACTTCCTACATTGATTCCATATTCTGAGTGAATGAAGCACAATTGGCTTGTTAGTATATTGGCAATAACTTGTATTTATTGGGGTGCATAGCAAGGAATATAAAGAAGTACTGCAGGATTTTATTTCTATTGTGGACCAAGCCTGTGTATGTTCATCTATTTGTGTCCATGTCCAGGTTTTTATAGTTTGTATGTTTGCTGCCCAGTAATGAAACTGAAAGTTAGGTAGAGCCATGCCACCTTCCTCCTTAGGTCTTTGTAGGATCACTCTTTGGATACGTGGATGTTTTGAATTTCAAATAAATGTGGTTATGGTTGAATCTAATTTCTTAAAAAATGATTTATTGATGTATATTGGAATGTTCTGTAATAAAAAGAGAAGCTTAGGAAGGATATTCATCTTAACAATGTTAATTCTTTTGTGGATTTGATATATACAGTACTATATCATCTGCATATAGAGAAATTTTCTGTTCAAGTCCTTCTCTGATAATCCCCTTTATCTCATAAGCATTTCTACAGTGAACTGCCAGTGGCTCAACGACGATTGCAAAAAGCAGTGGTGACAAGGGGCATCCTTGTCTGGTACCATGTTCTAATTTAAAGTAGCCTGAATTAATGTTGTTAATACAAACTGAAGTTTCTGGATTGGTATACAGTAGTTTGATCTATGCACAAATGTTCGGGCCAAACCCAAATTTCTCCAATATTGTGAAAAGGTAGTTCCGTTCAATCATAACAAATGCTTTTTCTACATCCAACGATAATAATATCTCTGGGGTATTTGACTTTGTTGGTGAATATATTATATTAAACAGGCGTCGAAGATTGGAAGCTAAGTGTCGGTCTTTAATAAATCCAGTTTGATCTTGCGATATTACCGAAGACAGCACTTTCTCCATCCTTCTAGCTAGGACTTTGGAGAGTATTTTAACATCATTATTCAGAAGTGAAATTGGTCTGTATGATGCACATTGTAATAAGTTCTTATTTTATTTAGGAAAGACAGTGATTAATGCTTGGCGAAAAGTTTGAGGTAGAATTTTATTGTCGCTTCTGTAAATGTTGCTAATAAGAGGGGAGGTAGTTGAGTGGAGAATCTATAATAATAAAAGGCAAAGCCCTCACTGACTGACTGACTGACTCACTCACTCACTGACTGACTCATCACTAATTCTCGAACTTCCCGTGTAGGTGGAAGGCTGAAATTTGGTAGGCTCATTCCTTACAGCTTACTTACAAAAGTTAGGCAGGTTTCATTTCGAAATTCAAAGCGTAATGGTCATAACTGGAACATATTTTTTGTCCATACACTGTAATGGAGGAGGCGGAGTCACGTATCGCGTCATCACGCCTCCTACGTAATCACGTGAACTAAAAACAAGGAAGACATTTACAGCACGAGTCACACGCGGGAACGAAGGTAAATGACGTTAATTTTTGACTGTCTTTCAATACTGTGTAAGCATACATATTAACACATGTGCAATTAAACGTGTGCATTTACGGGGTGATTTCTCAGGCTTAAAAGCTCACCTTTTATCAAACGCGGGAACAAAGGTAACTGACGTTGTTCACTGTCTTTTAATACTGTGTAACCATACATATTAACACATGTCCAATTAAACGTGTGCATTTACGGGGTGATTTCTCAGGCTTAAAAGCTCGCCTTTTACTAAAAAGGTAAATGCAAAACTATTTTCAATCAGTTTATTGAAACGCTCCCGTTAAGGATTGAAATAACATATTCGCGAGATAAAAGAACGAAGTAGGGGGAAATGGAGGAAGAGCCACAAACAGCGAAGAGCAAAAAATTAATTAAACAATTGAGAACGGAGCGAGTTAAGCATACAAGCATGTTCATAAGGGAAACAAAGCACGGTGTAAAACGTAAGTTTAAATTAAGTTTATAGAAACGCTCCCGCTGCGGATTGCAATAACATATTCGCGAGATAAAAGTTTAATGAGAAGACACGAGGTATAAACGAACCACACGCCGTGGCGCAACGTTACGGGCAACAGTTTCAACCATTCTATGATCTGCTTCTCGCAACTGAAAGACGGCACATGGCGGATGTTAGCCGACTTGCTGACCGCAACGTTAGGGGCTTCAACTATGGCGCTGACGCCACATCTCAGTGCCAACACTTTGCAGACTCTACTTAAAAGACACGCCCTCCTCAGTGGACAGTTAAAAACACCAATCAAACTAACGATGACATCAAGTATTACCCAATCAAAAGTAGGAAAGGAGGCATCTTCATAAAATGCGTGTGGGATGATTTGCATGAGACACTGCTTTAAAAAAAAAAAAGATAAAAAAAATACGGGACAAATCCCGTCCAGTATTGATTCAAAACGGGACGCGCAATTTCATTCTCAAACGCGGCACGATTCCATATTTTAAAGGACGGGTGGCAACCCTACAGTGCCAGGTAACCACCCATACAATCAGATTGTGATTCAGACTAGGAATGCAATGAATGTAATTACCCCGATCTACATACAAGGCGAAAGTCTTGCAACATTCAAAGATGATGGTTTGGGATAAGTACACCATACAACATAAAAGAGCTTATGAAGCCTTGAACCGAAAAAAGCAAGATCTCAGAGATCGTAAAAAAAAAAATAGGAGATAATGTCGTTTTACTCGCTGTAGATTTTAGTCAAACATTACCAGTTATTCCACGAGGGAGACCAGCAGATGAACTCAACGCGTGTTTAAAATCCATGCTTCTCCCACGCTCGGTTATATGTCGCGTGTTCTCAGGTAGGTGCACCAAAAAATGTATACATTTAAGCATGTAATGGGCAAACAAAAAATGAGGTATACCCGAAGGCACTGCAGTAGTACTTAATGTAACTTTACTTCTTAAATGTTAATGTTTTACTGTTTAATAATTTATACGCTTCTTATATGTTGTTCAAATTCTTTTATCAAAATACCACTGACAGCGCAATGCACGATAACATGGAGTGAATACACCATACGCATCCGCCCACGGCTGCCCTGCTGTGCGCAGATAGGAGTTGATTCTACAATAAAATAAAATAAACATAAAAAGAGTAAAACAATCATCACCCATAAACCGTGTGTGTGTGTATATATGTGTATATATATATGTTGATATGTAGATGTGTATATGTATATATATATATATATATGTAGATATGTATATATATGTGTATATGTATATGTATATATATGTTTATATGTGTGTGTGTGTATTTTATATATATAAAACACAGCAACACTCATAACAATGACAACACAATTACATTGACTATCATGTTACGTTATTTTTAAAATGTTTCCTTTTTTTTTCATAACCTCTTTAACACACTACTTCTCCGCTGCGAAGCGCGGGTATTTTGCTAGTTTCTTATAAAATTTGGCAGGGTAGCCATCGGGGCCTGCTGCTTTCCCACTCTGAAGTAACTTTATAGCATCTAGTAATTCTGATAAACCTCTGGCACTATCCAATTCCTCTACACTGAGATTATCTACTTGTGGTATCCAGAACTGCATTAGATTGTTTCTTGTCTTCTTTAAACTCAGTAGAATATAAGGATTTATATAGTAGTCTCTAAATGTGTACATTGTATTTTTATGGTCAATAATTTTGTCTCCGTTTGTGTTGGTGATTGCTGTGATTGCATTGCGACCTTCTTGCTTGTAGATTGTTGAGCTAAGATCTTATTAGCTTTCTCTCCATGTTCATAGTAATGATAGTGCTTCACTTGTACACCTGGCATGTTCTTGATCTATTCTAGTAATTTTGTTGATTAGCTCTGATACCTTCTTGGTTTCCAATTTATTTCTGTGGGAAAGATATTAGATAATCTGTCCTCTTAAGAAGGCCTTTGGGGTTTCCCAGAGTATTCCTGCAGAGACCTCTGAGGATGCATTTGTCTCTAGAAAAGAACTGATTTGTTTGGATATAAATTCTGAACAGTTCTCGTCTGCTAATAAAAGTGGATTAAGACACCATCTGTGAGATGAGTATGTGGGGCATAATGATTTTAGCTCCAAGATCAAAGGGGCATGGTCGGAAACAACAACAGCGTCATACATGCAGGATTTAATCGTAGGCAAGAAATTGTTATTTACAAAAAAATAATCAATTCTTGAGAAGCAATGGTGCACTTGCGAGTAGAAGGAATATGCTCTTGAGTTTGGGTTTAGAAATCTCCAGGGGTCTGATAAGTTGTGGTCAGTTACAAACTATGTAATTGTCTTTGCAGTATTAGATGTCATCACCCCTGTGACTGGAGACCTATCTAGGTCTGGATTTAAAACACAATTAAAGTCCCCAGTGTTATGAGTGTTCACATTGGGAATGGATGCAAATACATTTTGCATGAAGTCCCTATCATCCACATTGGGTGCATAAACATTTATCAAAATCACTTTACGATTAAATAAATTACCCATGACAATCGCATATCTCCCTTCAGGATCAGATATTGCATCTGATACTACAAATGAGACTGTTCTTTGTATAAGAATTCCCACACCTCTAGTTTTCTTTGTAAAGCTGGAATGGAATATTTGGCTAGTCCAGTCTTTGCAGCCGGAACTGATCCTTGCTTAATAAATGGGTCTCCTGTAAAAATACTATTTTAGCGTTTAGACTTGTTAGGTGAGAGAATACTTTCTTTCTCTTTAATTCGTGATTCAGGCCTTTAACATTCCAGCTCACAAAGTTAACTTTCTGGTCATGGAAACATTGATTCTGAATTATTGATGTCATTTTGTAGGCTTAACTGAAAGTGAGACAGCTTTGACCTAAATTTCCAATTTTCCCAGGAGTTATTGCCATGAAGCCTTATAAAGATTAAAAGGATAGATTAGATATAGCTTGCTCTCTTTCTCTCCCCCCTAGTTCCCCCCCCCCCCCCCCATTTTGCCTGCCCACTTGAGGCTGGACCACACCTCACAGTCCTTTAACATACCTAGAGACAGAGCAGGTCCAAAACAAAACAAGCCCCCCCAGCAGCGGCTTATGAGGATCACAATTGAGATATCTATTTCTAATTCAGTCCAAATACTATAAGCATAAAATATAATCTTTAACAGCCTTGAAATAGTAAGATAGTAAACCCAGGAAATGGTGTTAAAAAGTGGCCCTGGATAAGCATAGTTAACCCTAATATAATAATAACAATAACAATAAACCAAGGGCAGGATGTTAAACATTCTCCTTTAAAAAAAATGTAAAGTTACTAATTTAATTTCTTCCACACATGCATACATATATGCGTATAATTGTAATTAAAGCATAAACAGAAAGTGGCCGTGAAGGGAAAAGAATGTATAATTACGGTACCGGTTCAATGCAAGCGGATCAGACAGCCGGTAAGATCTTCTTTGCCATGCCATGACAGGGTGCGACTCACAATTGTATTTCAGAAAAGTTTTCTTAGTTCTTTTTCTACTTCCTCTGTAAAGGTATAGATGTATTGCTTGCCTTGAATGTAAGTGCTGTTCAATGTTGTAAAAAGCGGCACACTTAGCAGCTGTTGAGGGTGAGAAATCAGGGAAAATATGAATGTGGTTATTTTCAAATATAATCTCTTGTTTCTGTCTGAGAAGTGACATTACATTAAATTTAGATTGTAATTTCTCAAAGCGCACAACAGGAGTCCTAGATTTAGAGGTATTTGATCCCTGTATGCGGTAAGCTGCTGCAATCTTGGTGTCTGATTTAAAGTCCTCTCCAATTATTTTTGAGAACAGTTCAGCTATGAATTTCAATGGGTTTGGACTTTCACGATTCTCAGGTAGACCTTTGTTTCTAATATTATTCCTTCTGCATCTATCTTCCAGAGCAGCAAGTCGTGAATGTCTGCTTAACGTCTTCCAGCTGATCGACAAGTGCTCTCAGCATTTTCTCAAACTTAGACGCATTTTCCTGAATGTATTCCTCAATTTTTTCCAGCATACCTTTAAAGGCTGCCTCAAAGCGATTATATACATGTTTCTCCAAGTCTTTATTATCCTGCCACAGCTCCAGCAGTAGCTTCTCATTTGTCTTGAGCATACCACTTATTTCTTTCTTTATGTCTTTCTTAATATCTTTCTTGAGCTCATTAATGGCCATGGCCATTGTAGTGATCATTACCTTCAGTTTGGACAGATCGTTCTGGCTTTTGTGCTCCGCAGGTGAAGCGGCAAGCCCTATTACAGTCGATGCTCCCGGCTCAAGAGGAATAGATGAAAGCACAGACTGCAAGGCCATTTCCAGTTTCAAGTGATCTTCTGGAATAGACAAGCTATTGTGACCTGTATCACTTGCACATTCACTCCCATTTTCGCTCTCGACTGGAGACGATGCAGCGGAGCGGGGTCCTGGGAAGTCTGTGCTTTTGCCTGTCTGTTCCAGGTCAGTCTCTGAAAGGCTGTACCTTGAACTTGGACTTGGACTTGATGCCTGTCTAGGCTTGAAGGTAGCTTTAGATTTTGTTTCTTTCTGAGCCCCTTTCTTGCCGCTCGTGTTTATATATGCTTACATATACTGTAATAGAACCTCCTCGGGTTGAGTAAATACAGGATACCTCTGGATAATAATAAATAAGAGAAAAAATAACACTGCTGCTAATGGAGCTCCGCTTCAGACGTCCATCTCCCGCAACGGATGAGACCAACTCTTTATTTAATGGATGGAGCAGTGCACTGTTTGCACCTTTTTGCACTTTGCACCATCTCTTCTTAGTTTCTGTGTCCTTATTGTACGACTCATTTCGGTACATGCCTATTGACAGTTCTGGGTTCAAGGGAGAATGGCAGCTGCAGCCAACCCTTAGTGTCATGGAGAGACTGCACAAGATGCCCAATGTACTGTACATGGATATAATAGATGTGCTTCATTGTTAGTTTTTCTTTAATTGCCACTTGCCTTAGTAAAATTAAATAGAGAAAATAATCTTTATAGTATAACGTTTTATTCTCTTTCATATATCATTCACAGGTGCAGTATCCATATTACTAACCGAGAATGCTAAACCGGATGGACGCAGGGACATCCGGCCATGGGCCGTAGCCGCAAAAAGACGTATTGCACAGGCGCAAGAAAGGGCCGCGAGAGGCGGATGAGGGGCCGCGAGAGGCGGACAACACCACAGAAAAAAGGAGTGAGCAAAGAAAAAAGAGGACAAAGAAATGAGATGCCGCAAGCACAGAATAAAGGAAAAGGCAAAGAAAAAAGTAGTCAAAGGCAGGCACCACACGAAACCCATTGCACACGAAACTAGCACACAAAAAAAAAGAAGACGCTCGCGCACAACAGCAAGGCTCCCCCCCCCACAGGCACCGGACAGGATACACACCAAGAGGGGGATTTAACAAGCCCCTGGAACACAAAAAAAAAGAACACAAAACCACCCCACACACCCTACAAGCAACGGACGGGACACACACAAAGAGGGGGATTCAACAAGCCCCTGGAACACAAAACGAAAGAAGACACTCGCGCAACAACAATCCTCACCCCACCCCCCCCCCCCCCTATCAATAAGAAGTGACACCCAAAGCCACATATCTAAAGGAAATGTCCATATTAAACATACGTCATCTCAAAACCTTCACACTAGGCAGCATAGGTGGATCTCCTTAAAATAAAGCACTATTAACCGTTCAACTGGAGAAAAGGCTCCATATTAACAGTGAGTGCGATCCTCCTTATTACTTATCCATATTTCGCACGCTGAGGAACAAACAAGTCATGCATACACGGTCACGGGTACAAAACAATTCGGATCGGATAACGGGACCAAACACACGAACACGAATGAAACCAAAAAAATACACGGCAGCGCATACAACGCGCTTCGGAAAATACGTGAGAAAAAATGTCTCGGATCAAAAAAACGCAAAGCTCAAGTAACCCCGTTACAGAGACGTGCCCAAATGGACAGACACATTGAACGTAGACGCATACAGCGCGCGTCTCAAAGTGCTGCATCGAAACAAGCACGATTTCAAAAGAAAGAGCTCGCGTCTCAGACATACAAAAAAGGGAGCAAAGCAACGCGCATATGACCGGCCAGAAAACAAGCAAGCAAGACTCGAAAAGCAGAAAGCTCAACTGACCGACATACAAAAACGGACAAGGCACGATACAAACAATGCACGACGTAGAGTGAAACGGACTTTGCGCAAAGCGGAGGCGGATCAATTAAAAATCAAAAATAGCGCGTCACAAATAATGGACATGCAACAACGCGGCACTCAAACACCACAAGCAAAACATGCCCGTCGCAGACATCAACGCCAGACGTCTGCTAAACGCTTACGCCAGTTGGCTGACAACGCTTTCAATAATGAGTCCACTATTGAGGAAAATTCATTGGGATTAATGAATGTCATTTGCAATCATTGTCATTCACTTAACTTCACAGAAGAAACAACTGGCAATACAAATAATGAATTTACACGTTGTTGTCAAAAGGGGCAGATTAGACTGCTTCCTTTTCATTCATATCCTGAATATCTACAGAAGCTTCTAACTAACTATGTGCCTGAAAGTTAAAACTTTATGAACTGCATTAGATCCTACAATAGTTCATTTGCTTTTGCATCTACCGGAGTACATATCAGGCCACCAAAAGGCAATGGCCCATACTGCTTTCGCATATGTGGTTAACACAACGCACTATATTATGTCCAAAAAATATTAATGTTAATCACATTAATAACCAGGTCATTTCATTACTTCCTGGAGAGACACGGCTCTTTCTAAGCTCTGACAAAGTTGACTCTGATGACGACAATGAACATCTGAATTTCCCCTTAGAATATTTGAACACTATTAAGCCGGACGGATGACCACAACACAACCTTACCCTTAAAAACGGAACAATAATCATGCTATTAAGAAACCTTAACACTAAACAGGTTTTATGCAATGGCACACGGTTAGTCGTCAACACCATAACACACGATGTTATTCAAGCAACAGTTCTTTCAGATTCACATGCTAACAATACTGTTCTCATTCTTGGAATTGACCTTACGAGTTCTGACCTAGAATTACCTTTTACATTGAAACACCGACAGTTCCCCATTAAACCTGCATTTGCCATGACCATCAACAAATCACAAGGACAAACCATGGACAAGTTTGGCATCTACCTCTCTGAACCCGTTTTTGGACATGGACAACTTTATGTTGCCTTCTCATGTGTTCGACGTTCATCTCACGTTAAAGTTAAAGTTAAAAATGATCCATGCCAAGGAAGACTCATTCAAAGACAAGACACCATCTTTACTACTAATGTTGTATACAAAGAAATATTCCAATAAAACATTACTCTATGCCAAACACTCTATTTTGTATTTATTTAGGCATCATCCAAACCTGCACACTATTCTATATCTAATTCATACATCTCACTCTTTGTCATGCCCCAACACCAGGGGTTGGCGAGCGAAGCGAGCAGGGGGCGGAGCCCCCTAGTAATTCAGAATATATAAAGTTGTGTAAACTGAATACAATATTTGGGCACAACACAGCACAATGTAATTAACAGAAGCATAAAAATAATGATACAAGATTTTCACCTAAGTATTCTGGCACTGACAATTTCTAACCGTTAATATCACTAAAATGTATTTTTTTATTCTTTCTCCTGACATTATAAGTTGTTTAATTTATTTTGATAGAAAGAAAACAAAGTTTTTTTAATTGATTTGGTGCTGAAGGAAAATTAATATAGTAAGCAGTAATCTAGAAAGTCAACAAATAACTGTGCCTCCACTGAAGAACACCATTGGAGATATTAAAACTGTATCAGAATCACCATGTAATCATTCTCCAAAAACATTTCTATCAGCACCAATCAATTAAACATTTTTATTACAGTTTTCTCAGAATTATTTGAGATGTTTTTCTTGTGAAAAGCTATGCAAATAGTTTTCACTAGTTTTCATTAGCCCCCTGAAATCTAAAAATGATTAAGGTATCAATGCAACACAATACATTGTAAGACTGGCGTCATGAGTGTTTTTCATTATGGCATGACCTGAACATTACTTCTTTGGTCTACTTCTTTAATTTAAATTTAAAAAAGGAAAATATCAATACATTATTCAAGCCGTATTTTTTCTTTTCAGCCTCTACAATAGCAATGGATGCAAAACAGGAGACAATCCTGGCTGAGTACCTTACTATCGAATTACACACTTCCACATAAACCCACACCAATTAATGTTACACTCACATCTTTGGGATTTGGGTGGAAAACCTGAATACCCAAAGGAAAACCAAAAGACAAACAAGATGAAAGTGCAAATGTATTAACACAACCATATTAAATATTTATACCATAAAAAAGTACTGCATCAGAACATAACCCTATCCACCGTATATTGTTAATACGGGTTTAAAATACCCCTATCAAGGAAAACTATTAATTAACACAATGTATTACGCTTCAGAGAACAAGAAATGTGCCTTGTAGTGTCATTGACTGTGAAAGAGAAAGACACCAATGTCTCCACTACATGCTATACAGTATGTATTTTGAATGTCATGATTTTTATTGATAAAACGTAAATTTAAAAATATTTCAAAGAGTTGTGCAATCTTTTTTTTAAATGTGATTATACAGTTAAAGTGACAAGAGACCTACCCCTATCCAGGAATATCCAAGTAAGGGCAATAATGTTGCTAAGCAACAGCTTGACACACACAAAAGTACTTAAAGCTAATTACTTTATCAGTAGGGAAACATTTTGTAGATAAGATGCTGATAATGAAGATTTGTCTGAGATTATAAGATATTAAAAATACTCCATTTTTATGGTGTTTTAGGAATAAAAATAAGCAATGACAGCAAAATGTCATTGGCACTAGTACTGTAAAATCCTAAAGTAAGCGATTAAACAATGCCAGAAAATGCTGTAGTAACTTCTGTAAAATGATGAGGTGAAGAAAACTGTGTATAATATTTTTAATGATGAATATCTTCTCTACCCCATTACAAGAAAATATTTCAACACAGGCTGCAATTCACTTTCTGTGTTAGGTCCTTTACTGGTGAAAACATCATTCTAGGTTTGAGAGGACTCACTTCAGACTGTGGGATAATGCAGATAAGTGTGGCACTAAATTATGGTGTCCTCAGTAGGAGACATCTATGCCATTACATAGGTATGGTGGTTGTTCTTCTGCTGAAGTCGGTCCACTGAGATTTGCCATGAGTGTTTCTCAAGTAGAATGAAATATATAATCTTGTAAAGACTGCTATTACTAATTAAAGACCCAAGGGTGAGTTTTTGACAAATTGAAAAATTCCCAATGTATCACTGAACCACAGTTACAGTGGACATACTGTACTCTATAGTTATGAATATGGTTTGTTGTGTGAAGACAGCAATATGTTTTTGTTGTAAAGACAAATACGTTCTAAGATTTTTTTTTAGTAGCATATTGCATGTTAACAGTCACAAGTAAGTATTTAACCGTACTCTATGCATGTGACAATTATGACCCTATAATTCTGCTCTGATTGCCAATCCTCTTCATGAAGCACACACGTTTTTAACACATTTCTTTTATATTTTTCTTACGCTTAACAGATGAGGATCATCTGTTAGCATAATGAAATGTATTTATTTTATCTGAGACATTCTGAAATTTGAACTTTAGAACATTTATAAGACATAAAGCAAAAGGGCTTTAACTTTAAAAATGCAGAAGACTAAAAAATCCTATCAGTGTTCTCCCTAATGTACTGAACAATAAAACAAATTCTTGACACAGTGGACCAGGTCCTTATTTTTGGAATACTAAATACGCCATTAAAAAAAATAATCGGCATCTGCCCAAAAAGTGGTTTCTTACAGAAACTATTAAATCATATACTTGAACAAGAAACCCTGCCAGCATTTAATAGATATTGCAATTAACAATTATTAGCAACTATCTAACCAAATGAGCTAATTGACCGAGTTGTCAATCTTCTTCTTTTTTGTTTATTGACTACTTTGTTTTAAATTCAGTAAATGTTTTAGGAAAAAAAGACATAGGCCTTTTCAATAACAGACACTGCATAAATAAAAAATGCTTACATTTTGTGACCTTTCTCTCAATAATCCAATGTTCCAGGCAGATTAATATATTCATTTTCAGCAAAAGCAAAGACTCAAAACCATGGGTGTAACCTTTGAATAAGACATTAGTTACCATAAAGTAGCCATTGGGTCCCCTACAAGGCGGCTCCAGGACAAAGTCTGCAAATGAGGACTAAAGGCAAGGAAATTTTATTTTTTTACTTTTATTTTATATAAGACAACACAACTAGTGTTTTGTAAAGTACTCAACATCCACACTTGAGTAAAATTAGAGATAGCTTACTGGAAAGTAACTCAAGAAACGTAGAATTTGCCCTTGAGCAGACTACTAATATAGAAGCTTTAAAGTATCTGATATTAAATGTGTGCATTTAAGTAAATGTAGGATCTCTCTCTGTGTTTCATAGTACTAGGGTGTTGTACCGTGTTAGCCATTATGAATGTAGAGAAAAGCCAAGCAAAATGACACCTTTTATTGGCTAACTAAAAATATTACAATATGCAAGCTTTCAAGGCAACTCAGGCCCCTTCTTCAGG
This sequence comes from Erpetoichthys calabaricus, assembly GCF_900747795.2. NCBI lineage: Eukaryota > Metazoa > Chordata > Cladistia > Polypteriformes > Polypteridae > Erpetoichthys > Erpetoichthys calabaricus. The sequence goes on from NC_041396.2 coordinate 62,710,352, forward strand.
CAAGATGTAAATTCAAAAAAGTTCTAAAATCAGTGCACCATCTTTTTGCATTTGAGTTGTATTATCACTAAATTATGAGCTGAATAACTGCTACTTGCAGTGGTGACATTCAGTGTGAACAGACACCTTAATAACTGTATCCTAATTCAATGGAGAAAGCACTAACAGCAGAGGGATAGAAGCTTCCTCCTCTTTAAGAAGGAGCTAATCTACGCCCAAATATCCCTTTGTAAAGTGAATTTACAGTTAGTTCATGTTCTGTTTTGGAGTATTGGTGTCCAGGATATTGTGAAAAGACATGTGAGCAACACGTGGCAAGCTGAGAGAACCACAGCACGTGAACATATAAGTACACCGCATTGCAGCCTGCAGAACTAGCCCTGACCTGTTTGGTAGGCTACCACGAGTACAGTGTATGAATGCATTGGCGTCAGCTGTGGAAATAATTGAGACTGGGATTGCGTGTCACCAATATCCAGCTCCACCTCAGATATCCAGCTGCAGCAAGGTGTACTTGAAATAACTGGGTGTTAGTACCAGTGGCAGGCATTTAAAAATTATTCCAGATATTTTGTATACACCGTTTTTTTTTTTTTATAAAAAGCCTGTTTCTAATCTGGGGGGAGCCTGTATTTTAGATAAATAACAGCAAAATATTGTGCATATTTGCATAGCCCTTTTTCCCACTTTAATATTACAGTAAGAAATATGTCTAGTAAAATATATCAGAGTAAAAGTAGCCATTTTTATTTGAAAATGTAGTAAAGTAACGTGAAAATAGAAAATGCTATACTCAAGTGAAGCAGAAATCATATCAAAACATATGCAAGTACAGTAACTAAGTAGTTCAACTTTGTTGCTGTACATTAGGTTGGAGAACTGGGGTGTATGGTACCCTTGCTGTTTCAGGGGTAAAGATATGTATGAGTCTGTCATGATGCGTTATGCATGCCTGTATGCTTATAAACTCTGCTGGTATATGGCCTCAAAAACTGGAGATTACTGGCCTACATACAGGCCCTGGCTATATGTCAGAGAAGCCCCAATACGATTCCACATACATATTACAACAACACCAAGGAGTAAGCAAAGAACCGGCAAACAGTTTTATGATAACATTAATGAATTCTTGTCAAATGAAAGCAGGTCATTTTAAAATTCTGAAAAATACCCCTTTTTTTGCAATGGATTTTACTAATGTGGCTTGCTGTGCTTCACAAATGTTTATTTTCCACATCACTGCACAGCATAAGACAATATTCTTAAAAGGAAATCTTTTAGGCAAGTAATCACAAACTCAAGGTTCTGCCATCCTACAATGAATTTTCTTTCCAGTCTTTGATACAAAATAATTCAAGGACAATGTATTCCCATCACTGCTGAAAACCCAGCTGCTCTTTCTGGCCACTGTCCTTACTATTCAATGTGTTTGCACTCTTACAATCACACTGTACAATATTAAATTTGGCCTGCTAGGTTAAAAGTAATATTTTATCTGTCCAGGTATTTGTACATCTTCTTTTGAAACTTGCCTTTTAAAGTCTGTTAGATTTTTCTTTCTGAGTCCACCTGGTGTCTGCCAGTGATACTTGTCTTGAGTTTGTTTCTTATGTATTTGTTGTAGTTCTGAGTTTCTGGATCACACATTGGTGCAGTGTTTAGAATTGAAGCCTCACAATTCCAAATCTCATGTGTTTGGATTCTGGCTTCACCACTACCTGAATTAAGTTTGTGTGTTTCTCCTGATGTCTGCACTGTTTTTCTACAGGTATTCCAAATCTTTGTCAAGGACTGGTTGGCACCGACTACTATGTGTCTGAGTTAAAGACATTTACACTGCAGTAACGTCCAATTGCCAACCACAAAGCCATGAGATCTGGATTATAAAAGGCCCTCAGAACCAGCTATTTTATGCCGTGGGCAACAAGAGGACTCCTAGGCTCCTGGGTACAGACATGGTCTGTAAGCATGGCAAGCGGAGTGCTTCCTGGTGCTGTCAGCTGAGCTCTTTTTCAGTCAGTCCCCTCTTGTTTGCGCAGCACTGACAGGCCACTTCATTAGGTTAACTGTGGACTATAAATTGATCTAAGTGAGTGTGGATTTTTGGTGTGTGTGTCCTTTTATGGACTAGCACCTCTTCTAGAACTGGTTCCCTCATTGGAGTTAATAAGCCTTTGCCATCTGGGCAGCCACTTGACCTTAAACAGGATGAACAGGTTAGAAAATGGGTGGATGTTCAGAATGTAGATTGTAATCTTTGTGGCCCTGTAACGTGCCTTAAAATGCTGGTGTTATATAGATTAAAGAGATATTAATTGATTGATTTCTACTTCCCCCTCTAATTATATACTTCTGAAACATACTATTTAATGATATCACAGCACACTGCCATCCATCTGATTACTTGCCTAACAATAATGATGACATTCAGGTTCAGGACTTTACCATTTTTTCCAATGAAGTGCACAATGCTTACTAGTCTGGTGCAGTGCTAAAGCAGACCAAAAGGCTGTGCAGATTAAACCAACAGGACTGAGCACTAACACAATCTTTCAAAACACTTAAATGCACTGAGTAACAAAATTAGGAGACTTTGCTTCAACAAGACAGCATTTTTTTTGTTTACGGTCTTATATATCCATATTTACTAGTTCAAGTAGGGCGGCATGGTGGCGCAGTGGGTAGCACTGCTGCCTTGCAGTTAGGAGACCCAGGTTCACTTCCCGGGTCCTCTCTGAGTGGAGTTTGCATGTTCTCCCCGTGTCTGCGTGGGTTTCCTCTGGGTACTCCAGTTTCCTCCCACAGTCCAAAGCCATGCAGGTTAGGTGCATTGGCGATTCTAAATTGTCCCTAGTGTGTGTATGTGGGCACCCCTCCCGAGGTTTGTTTCCTGCCTTGTGCCCTGTGTTGGCTGGGATTGGCTCCAGTAGATCCCTGTGACCCAGTAGTTAGGATATAGCGGATTGGATAATGGATGGATGGATGGATAGTTCAAGTAGGACAATGCATTAGCATTACAAAATGCAAACACATGAAATGTGTGGTATGTTACCTTTCTTTTTCATTTGTACTTTTTGTGTGTTAGAATATTTGTAGGATTTCATTCTATACAGTATAAGGAGAAATATTACATGAAATAGTCATGTAGTTGATGAGTATCTTTCTGCAGTAACAGTGTTTTAAAGTAATTTGCTAAGAAAACTAAAAATATTTCCAATGCATTTTACCATTCAGCTCAATTGCAGTGCATCATTTCTTGTCGCCACTGGGTTAAAATAAATTATAAATCATAATATATGACAATTATTTATATTTTTAAATTATACATGAAATCTAAACTATATAACAAAAATACAATACCTTACTAGAAAAAATGAGAATTCCATCTGAATTCATGAAAATTCACAGAGAATTGAGGTAAGCAGTCAGGATTGAAAGCAGAGACTTCAATATCTCGACCATTTCAGACGACTGGAAAATATTATCTTGTCAAAGTGCACAAAAAGGGCAAACAGGAGAGAGGAAGGGGCCCCGACAGGATGGGTTTAGAAGCATCAATTCTGCAACAGTGATCGAGTTAGGGCTTTTCTGCGTGGGAGGACAAGCTACGGTAGCCCTGTTATTAATCTCCCTTCCCACATGCTAATGCTGATAATGGCAGTAACAAGACTGCCGGCAACAAAAACCTAAAATGGTTTTTGTTCTGGTTATGGATCTTGTGCTTTACATTTTTGTCTTTAATTTTTAATACAATTCAACCAATTTCTTTTTTGTAATCACCTACATATAACACATTCCTATTTTTGTCCCTTCATATTATATTAAAATATACTGAAGAAGAGAAGTAGAAGTGGGACATTTTGCTATGTCTGCAGAATGTGTAGAAAAGATTTGAACATCATGCTGTGATAAGAAATCATATTACAAATGCGATCATACAAAAGTTATTATTAAATAAAACGTGAAGTCAGAATGCCAGGCGTTAGCTAAGAATTTCCAGTAAAGCCGGAACTAAAAATACACTGTAACCCTGGGACAAAGTATATATCTCTGCAGGAGGAGTGTAAGCACACTATTCTGGCAATATATAATAAATAACAGGATAAAAACATCTAATTTCTTGCATGGAATGTGTGTGTCAGTATAACTAGCTGAAGGGGGTAGGTGTACACTGTAAAGGACATTTTAAAAGTCACTCTATCACTCTTGTGTTTATTTTAAAATTAAATATCGCTAAAAGTGATATTTCAATACTCAACATTTTGAAATTATATCTGCAGCCAAGCTGTTTTGCCAGTGTAACAGATGGAGTTAGAGTATATACTGTTTTTTATTAAATATATGTAAAGTAACAATATGGTTCTTCTCCAAATGTAGAATAGCCTTGACTTAAAATTGTCTTTTATTTCTTAGTCAATCCTCCTTACCTTACAAAATAATGGACCATTAACCTAAGAATTACACTGGCATGCCTCCTTATTGATTGAGAATCAATTGAAATCTAAACTGGAAAGCAGTTTACTAATCTCTAATGATGTTTATTCCAGTTTCAAAGAATGTCAAACCATAACCTTAACACTAGGCCCAAAGACTACATTGTGGAAGAAGAAAGCAGAAATATACAACATAACAAAAGTCTACCTATGTGAGCTTTATGTTTGTAGGCACACAAAACAAATTACATTCTACTAAATACTATATCTAAATGAAAACACTTAAGTTATAGACAATAAATTTTAATTTGTTAGGTGTAAAATTATCCAATGTACTGTACTTTTAGTTGCTTTTGGACACTCATATTGAATACATTGTTACTTGTCTTCTTCATGCCTGCTTGATTAATTAACCCCTAAACATTGATGTGAAATATTTTATTCACATAAATAAAAAAACACTCAAACATGTTTTTTGGAAGAGATTATGTTTGATTTAACTCTTTCAGGGCTGATGTTGACTTTTGTCAAAATTCAGGAATACAGGACAATAATCGGCTCTAAACTGCAACAAAACTTGCCCTTACGTTTTAGTTCAACTCTCTTTGCTTGAAGTTATGTAGCTTTGTTGATTTGACTTTGATTTCCTGCACATGAATAAGTAGTAAAGAGTAAACAGCCTCTAAAATGGCATCGACATCTGGTGTGACTAAAGCAAATTTGCAAAGCAAAATACTCCATGGACGTTTTACGGATTATCGCTGAATCAGGCTCCAAGTTTGATGCAAGTGATCTGGAGATGGATATCGAAAATGAAGCTGAGGTACCAGCAGCAGCCTATCGGGCCCCAGCTGATCGTCGTACTGAACACGTTCGTGTAGCTGATGCAGCTACAGCAACGTTCACCTAGGAGGACCACCCCTTATGATGACAAGAGGTACAAACCATATTGCATCTGACTACACCTGTCACCGTTGCCCACCTGTTGTGCGAAGACAGAGAGGTAATCATCCCGCCATGCATTCCTGTTGACCATTGAGCCACCCCTGTGCAGCCACTGCTGCCAGAGATGCCGAAAAGGTGCCAACAGCAGCCACAGCACATAGCAACAGATGTTTTAGGTTGATTTTATGTGTGAAACCAGTGCATTGTGTGCTTTTGAGAAAACAGAGTTTTTTGGAAAAAATATTCAACCCTCAAAGAGTTAATAAAGCATTCCATGAAAAATACTGAACAAAATCCTTTATGTTTGTAGAAAGCTCATATATTTGCTTTTATGTTTTATTTTTAATAATCTTTTCTCTTTATTTATTACTTTTAATGCCGAATATGCAATAAAACATGCAGACATGGCAATATATCTGACCTGTTTATAAAAATACATAAGCTTGTGTGAATGGTAGGTATGCATTTGTATATTTTTCGTTGTTAAATAAAATCGTCAACTGTCTGAGGATTAAAAATGTTTTATTGTCTCAAAAACCATTAGAGTAAGAACATCAGATCACTTTTGCAAAGAAAACACAATTTAGCCAACACTGATAACAATTTCTTTCTCCCCACTTGTCTCCAAAAAGTAATCAAGTGAGAGTTGATGTCCTTAGTGAGATTTGGTCCTGCTTTTCACTTTATTACTTGTTAAAGTATACAGTCCTTTGTGTCAATAAGCATTTCTAAATATTTATACACAATTTGTCTTTAACTATTTTTTGTGTTTCAGTTAGTGTTAAGAAAATTGGTGTGACTTGGTAAGGTAGAATCATAAAAGCATTAGCTTTTAGCTGGTTACAATCATTCATTGTGTTTTTTATCTCATTTCTTTATTCTTCCACTGCCTTTAAACCACAATCCAGCTGAAACACAAGAATGTAAGAATCTTAAGAAATTTGGCAAACAAGAGGAGACCATTCAGTCCATCAGACTTGTTTGTCATCCAGATTCTTCTTAAAGATTGTCAAAATCTCTGCTTCAAATACATGTCTCAGTAGTTTGCTCCAGATTCCCACAAATCTTTGAATAAAGTAGTGCTTCTTCGCTTCAGTCTTAAATGCATTTTCCCTTAATTTCCACTGGTGTCCTTGAGTATGTGAAAATAACAGTTAGCTGGAAGAATTCTGCTGGATCAATTTGATCAACGGCTTTAAAAATTTTAAAGAACTGGATTAGGTCCCCATGCAGTCTCCTCTGCTCAGAACTAAACAGGCTTAATTAATTCTTTGCGTCTGTCAGAGAGTAATGTGTCCTTAAGTTCTGGGATGCACTTGGTTGCTCTCCTTTGCTCAGTTTCAAGTGCTGCTGTAGTGTGGTGACTAGAATTGCACACAATACTCCAATGGTTTCTCACATTATATACTCTGAGCATAACATACCTCAGTTTCATTGCAATTTTATTTAAAACCAAGTTCCATGTCTCTAATGTTAAATGCTTTATATAAACTAAACAACACATATAGTGACAGGGATTACCGCAGACTCACTCATAGCTCTGAGACAGCCTGAAAGTAAAGTCAGCTTTTAAAATAATGATACTTGTGATGCAAGTACAATCCATATACAGTAGCAACGCTTATTGTGGCCTACAATTTTATCAAGATCCAACAGATTACTGTTGTTGTTAATTAAAGAAGCCTTTGATTTCAATCTGTAACAGCTGGTGTAAAGTTTGGGGGCATACACTCTCAGCACACTGCTGCCAGATCTAAACACTAGCATGGTGAATTGCTTGCGTACTGAAGTGACTTTAGCTGCAGGTGGAAGTCCCATTTTGCTTATGGTGGCAAGCAGAGTTGCATCAGTGGTGTAATGGGACAGGCGGGATTCTTCCTAGGAATATGAAAAATTCCTCTAGCATTCTATTCTTTGGTAATATATAGAATATCTCAAACACAGGGATTCAATTAACCATAGTTGGGAATTTTACAATTGATCTGGATGCTAAGTTAAAAACTTCTATAATTATTGTATATTTATGAAACATGAAAAGAGTGGTAAATTTGAAAGGCAGTTAGTATGACCACCCTATTAGTGACTAGACCTATTTCCCAGGTGATCATTTAAGGACCTCTATATTTGCATACTTATTCTGACAGTCTCAAGTCCTCTGTAATAATAATGGTATATATCAGCATTTCTCAACCTGTATTTGCAACCCGAGTTTTCATAACAGTTTTAATCGCACCCCCCTAACGTTTTTTTGAAAGGAGCCCACTAATACCAATTTGTTCTTTTTTAATTAATGATATATCATAGATGCATATTTTATTATACCTACTTAACTTTTATCGACATTTATCTAACTCTATATTAAGTTTTCCAGTATCAGAATGTAGTTTAAGTTAATTTGTTTTGGTTTCAATAGATACATTTTTCATATTTTCAATTCTTGTTTTCTTTTTTTCACATCTTCGCGCCCCCCTTTTTGTTACTTCACGCCCCCTTAGGGGGGCCCGCCCCACAGTTTGAGAACCACTGGTGTATATCATCATGTAGCTGATAGGAGGCACCGGCTTTCTTTAAGCCTTGACAGTTCTAGCACAGAGTTCTCACATCTTGTTTGACTCTCTGTGTTTGATATATTCAAACTGACATTCACTGGCTCCAGATCTTGACTCTCAAAAGGAGTACTTTGAAAAGCTCATGAACCAAGTACACAAACTATCAACATTGGAGAATGATGGTATTGGGTCCATCTCTGTGGCTGACATCATTACAGTGGTAAGGACACTTAAAGTGATAAAGCATGTGTATGAGATCCTGTTGAAAATGCTAAACAGGTTAACACTCTTCGGTGTCAAAAGGCAAAGACAGCACCTCCTGAATCATAGACTGGAATGAAGGTCTTCTTTTCAAAAAGGGATTCCAGAAAGTGTGCTCTAATTACTATGTACTCATGCACCCCTTACCATGCTGGCGTGCTGAAAAGGTAATAGTAGCCAGTAATTGAATCACAAGTTCAGTGGAAGAAATGCAAACATAGTTTTAGATCAGTGGACAACTTTGTTCTCCTTGCATGTATGGCTCAGCGACTGTGGTAGTTAAGAGTCCTCTGTCCATGTACCAGAAGAATATTCATAACTGTATATGCTGAGGTGCCTTGTAAGAGGTGTTGTGGTTGTGGAACCAAATGCTACATATTATTAGGAAGTTATGAACATTTTTGTACGGTTTTGTTATCAAAAAAAAAAAACAATCAAATAAACTCTAACCAAATATAAATAAATAGGAAGGTATAACAACATATATCATCATATGTAAATAAATAAGTAGGTATAAGATCATAGATCAAATAAGTACAAACTATGCATAAAATAACTATAAACCTGGCATAAAAAATGAAATTAACTCAACCAAAGTATGTCTTGCCTCTTTGTGGAAACATCTGTCTATACTCCCTGAAATGGAATAGGTTGGAACAGTTCCCATTCAAGTCTGACATAGTAAACAATGCCAATTTGTAGTCAAAATTCTCTTTTGTAAAGTGTAGCTGCCTAAATTAGAGGAATTTGCCTTTATCATAAGTAAAAGTAGGATCAATGATTAAATTGAACAATAGTGATGGCAATACTAAGACTAACGTTATAATACAGTGAACAAACTTTAGATTTACCACCTAATAAATGTTATAATTTTCATTTGTACTCCTGATCTTTCAGCGGTGACCTCAAGAATAATATTATAGATACAAGGAGCCTATGAATAACTTCTCCATCAGTGTGTTTTACTAATGTACTATGATAGGACATATGGAGCTTCTGCTGTTGTTTTGAATTTTGAGATTTTTTGAACATAGGCAAGTAGAATGAGATTCAGTGGCAGTGCCAGTGGCAAGGTGGAGAAATTACATGTTTTGGTTGGCCAGGTGAATTCCCCATTTGGATTTAAAGAGTGTTAATTGGGATTATGGTCTATATTTTCTAAGTCAGCTAAGTTGTCTAAAATAATGTATATGTAGTTTTTAAATATAAGGAGTTTCTATTTAATTACAAGATGCTTTGCCAAAGATTTTTAATCTAAAAATACACACATAATCATAGGGAGCATCTTCAAGGCTTCTGTAATGATTGTAATTCCACCCTGAGTCATGTGATGGCACTGTCATTTACACCTCTACCTCATTTCCCCTTAGATTTGAAGACCCCCGGCTGAAGGAACTCTGTCATTTGTTTCCACTAGAAGTCTCACACTTTTGTTCCCAAAGATACTTAAAATTCAGACCATACCATAAGTAGGCAGTCACTCTGGACTTTCTTCTGAACAAGGTGTACCTCAAGAACAGTGTGCTGGCCATATTACCTTTTTGTTGGTTTCTTTTCTGTCAAATCAATTAAATAGGGTTCATCCTGTGGGGAACCAACCCTTTATCTTAGTCAAACTCTTTCATTACACAATCCAGACATTTTGGCACCTATTGTTATGATTCATGGAGGTTTTTTTTATGTTTTTTTTTTTTTACTTTTTCTGAGTTTATCCATCATATGATCATGCACAATAACCATGACTCCTGGTTACAGCAGCACCTCAATGTTTCGTGCTCAAAGATTGGTGGAATCTTTCACGTAACCACAGGTCACCTCAGTTGTCAAGCTATTCACCTCTGGGTAAAATACAGTCACTCCAGTGATGTACAGTACCCCTCAATGGAAAAAAAAACAAATCTTTGTTCATTAGTTAGTGCTGAATTTAGTACAAAGCTTGGGCAGTTAGGTGGCAATCAGTTCTTTTGGTTTCTTGACTCCCCTTTTTGATTTTCAGTTTACATCTCACAGCTTCCTCTTTTTTTATGTTGGTTGCTTGGTATTTGTCTTTCTGGGATCTAACTTTTTGCTCGTTTGTGACTATTCTGTGGCAAAGTGTTCTCACTCTTCCGACAGTCCTTAACGTCACAATAATTCTGTGGAATGTTGTCCCTTATTGCTTATCTATCTTTAGGAAATATAAGCAGTTAGATGGGCTAATTTATTCTCTTTTATCCTGTTTGGTGCAATATGATGTATTTTAAAGTTATGTTATTCAAATTATCCTTTAACTTATTCATAAGTTAAAGCTTTCTCAAATTTCTTCAATCATGTTATACGTAGTGAACTTAAACATTCATATGCAGGCTCCATTGTATCTGTTGTAATAAAGAAATCCACTGGAACCATTAAAGAGGTGATTTCAGCTGTTATTTAAAGGAAAATTCTCTGACATAATACTAAAATACAGAAATAATTTCAAACAGGAGAAACCAGACACATGAAAACACAAAACTGGACAGGTGATACCCCAGTAAAATTGGAACGATGGTTCTTTTGCACAATGTACAATGTGCTCATATTCTTACATTGCATAAGGTCAGGTACTACAAACATAAATATTTGTGAATAAAAATCATTGAAGTTTAAGCATATTTCATTTCTTGGATTATATAAGATGCTGAAGTATTTATTAAAAAATAACATTTTTTCTGGAAAAATAAGATAGAAGAAACATAGGCTCTAAAGGAAAATATCAATAAAGTTATTTAAGAAAATAAGGTGAATAACAAAGAGAACATGAAAAAGTGGTTTAATGATTTTGAACCAAACTAGAACTAGAAAGTATCAAAAGCTATCGTACGGTGAGGTGTTAAGATGAGGATGATCTTTATGGCAGAAGAACCCAAAGTTATTTACCAAACAAAATTTTATACTCATGATTTTAGAATCAAGAATACAGAAGATTATGAGAAAATACTACTGTGGTGCTAAGGACAGCTGAGGTAGGGAAATCTCTGCGCCAGGTGTGGAAGGAGATCTCCAAAGAAGACGGGAGTAGTTCAATCAATCAGCTTTTATTCAGTCACCGATGAGTACATAGGATCCATGTTTTGCAAAGCAGAAGAGCAAAGTTCTCCTTTTTTGATCAGCTTTTAATATCTTTTCTCCTTCCCCCTTCCCCTTACTTATCAATAAGCATAATATGTTTATCTAAGCATTTCATCGTACATTGCACGAATCGGCTAACTGTTTCTGTATTGTGTACGTTGCAGATGGGGCCCTAAAGAAGGAAAAGTCATCTTTCTTGTGTCTAACGGACAAGTTCCTAAAAAGGAAGTTGTACAAGGTCAGCTTACTCCACCCTGTCTTATGACAGACGCCCGTATGAATAACCTGTCATTATAGCAAAACAGCTTTGTCAGTTTTTTAACCCTTAGTAACTTACAAGCAGTTCATTTTTCTTTCACACAGGAAATATTAGGTATATTAGTGAAGCTACTGAAGTGCTGCTACTGAGAGCTTTTTCTAGTTGTTGTCTACTTTTCAGCTGGTCTTTGAGCTAAAAAATTTTACCTCATCTTTGGAAGCTGTCAAGTATTATTCAAGTTCCCAAGCACTCCAAACACAGTAGCATTAATGCCTGTAAAGCAATAGTGCTTACCTGATCACTATTAACATGCTTTGAACATTTCAAATTGAGAATTAAGGTCTGAAAGTCTCAAAAGTAGAACAAAGATGAAGAATTGCTTCAATTGCAGAAATATCACCTGAGTCTTTAATATCCTTTAAAACTTCTTAAAATTTTTTTTGTTAAAATTGATGCCATGATCCAGCTTGGTAAACAAAAACAGTCAAAACCAGTTCCTATTGTGGAAAGTAGATTGCTGATTTGAAGTTTGTAGAAACAGAGGTTAAATACATTGCAACCATTTTAAACTTTCCATTAAACAAAACTGTTTTATCACTCAGACATTTAACCCAGTGGCAGTGATTGTTACTGTATTTAAAGGTGTTTGGTAAATTAATTTTAAAACAGAAGCAGAGACTTCAGATACATAGTTTTCAAACAAAGCAAACTCATAGGTTAGTTCTATACTATTCTAAAGATTCCCTTATGCTTTTATTGATCTTGAATTAAGTCTTAAAAGTGGTGCCCTCGGGGGTTAGTGCTGGGGCTGCAGCTATTTGTAATATAAGTAAATGTTCTGGATAGGAATATACTGTAAATAACAAGCTGGTTAAGTCTGCATATAATGACAAACTAGGTGGAAAAACAGACAATCTAGAATCAGTGAAATTATTACAGATGGACTTGGACAAATTTCAGGCTTGGTAGATTTGTGGCAGATGAAGTTTAATGTAAGTAAATGTAAGGTATTACATGTATTAAGTAGATATTTTAGATCTGAATACAAACAGGAGCTCTGAGGTGGCACAGTGGTAGTGCTGCTGCTTTGCAGTAAGGAGACTGTGGAAGATTGTGGGTTCGGTTCCTCCCTGTGTGGATAGTGCTTTGAGTACTAAGAAAACCGCTATATAAATGTAATGAATTATTATTATTAAAGTATCACTTAAGAGAAGGTCCCGGTAGGCATAGTGGACTCATCACTATCTTTATTCAGACAGTGTACAGAAACTAAGAAGGTTAACAGAATGTTGGTTTATATAGCATAATGTGTAGAATTCAACTTGAAGGAGGTAATGCTTAAGCTTTATGACTTACTAGTGAGGCCTTACCTGAAGTATTGTGTACAGTTTTCATTTCTGAGCTAAAGAAGCAGACATAGCAGTGGTAGAAAACATCCAGAGAAGAGCAACTAGGCTGACTGCAAGACTGAGAGGTATGAGCTATGAGGAAAGATAAAGGAGTTGAACCTGTTCAGTTTAACCAAAACCAAGATTAGGAGGTAACATTTTTGAAGTTTTTTTAAATTATGAATGGAATTGTACAGTGAATCCAGGCTGTTACTTCAAATGAGTTCAACAAGAAAACATTATACAGTTAGAAAGTTGTTAAAGATAAATTTGATACAAGCCTTAGAAAGTTTATCTTTACACAGAGAACCATAGACAAATGGATTAAATTATCAAGTAGTGTGGCAGAGAGTAGGGCCTTCAAAAGTCAAATTGATAGAATGGATAGAACTGGCAATTGTTGGGTGCAATATCCTGTTCTCATCAAAAACTTTCTATTGTTCAAAGAGGTCTTTTCTTTATAGTAAAATAAGTTCCAGCGATCTTTTAATGTGATTCTTGATTTTAATTGGGAAGGCTAGAGTGATATCAAACACTAATCATACTGCTGGAAACAACACACGGTAGCATACTAGCAACAATCTCTGCTACAGAAGAAGTTTGGTGACAGCATTAACAAGTAAATGTGAACAACAAAACAATAAAAAATTACTAGTAACAGACTTTTGAAATATAAAAATAATGATGTGCAATTACCTTATACTGAAAATCACATATGTACAAGGATTATGTTTAGAAAAGGAGTTACTAGAATTCAGAGTCAGAGAAGGCACATGTTAAAAACTACAAACTCTAATTATGAATTGGGGAGGCCGCTCACTTAAATTCTGAAAGTACTATTATTAGAACCACATGCTCTTAAACCAAGTCTATTATAGTTTCCACCAGATAAAGTAGACAAGCTGAACAAAATCACAGCTGTCACATCTAGAGGAGCTAGCAGAGGCACAGGAAGCTGCCAATTGGCTAAGAGTGAACCAGCTTCACAGACAAACAGGAACACAGTCTGCAGCCACATAGCTATGAGAATGAAAAAAAAAAAACTTATCCATAGCACAAATAAAGAGAATGCAAAAACAAGAAAAGATCATATAAGCTAAAACACTAAACACTAAAAATCCAAAAGTTTGGAATAACTAACTAGTGTTTTTTCCAAAGGCAGAATATGCAATGCTAGGGTGATGTTCTTTAGTTAGGCTTCCACTTTTATTTCCAGTGTGTAACTGCCATCATGGGACTAAAGTATAAATAATATTCTATTAAAACAGAAACTGACAGGAGGGGCCTGGTGCAAAATGCAAGCAAAAGGAAGGGCTAAAGGCAGGGTACAAATCCACTCTTGAAAAGTTAAGTTCCCTTTAGTAGCTACACAGACAAAACACGATCATGAAGGTTGGGGATCAGGTAAGCTACACAGACAAAACAAAGGCTGTAAGATAGCAAAATGTACAGACACCCAGAACTGCCACTGGCTGGGACTTTTCTGGACAGGCATTAAATCAATGTAGCCTTGTTGGATAGATGAGTGGACAAAAACAAAAACATAATTATAATAAAATGACTGGGCAACTTAAATGGGAGTTTGGACAGTTACCGCTCAGCAACATATGAACATCTAAGAAACACAATAAAATAATCCCTGCTATGAAGATGTTTATAGCATTTAAATGTCTGTCAAATGAGCACTGGTGTTAGTTTTTCTAGTTATAAATTTGGATTATGGTGTACAGATGCACTGCCAACATGAGAAGTCAAAAAATAAAGCTATTTGAATGTTCAATTAAGTCCATTAAGTATTCATTTTACAGTGTGGCTATGTTTTCAAGGACCTGGGGTTGCCCCATGTTAATATTCCTACCCAAACCAATAAAAGTCCATCCTTTTCTCTCATTAATCACACTGCTGACTTTTACAGAAATATAGCAAATTGATCAAATGAATTTCTTTGACTAACCTTGGATGGATATCAGACCTACAGCTCTCAAGTCAGTTCAACAGACATCATGAAAGGAAACAGTGCCGTAAGTCTAATCGGGGCACCATTGTTCCACTTCGTCCACAAGCACAGCAATCAACATTCCCTGGCGGTTTGCCACTATGTGGTATGGATGACCCAAACATAAAAGGTTCAGCAACAGAAATGTTCTAACAACTTGTCCACATTGCTGAAATACTGTTCATATAGATTAAAGGTTATACATGTCACAGGAGTGATTGCTAAGAGTCAGATTTCAAGTTTTCATGCAGGAAAGAAATTCAGTGACATTTAAACCTGACAGTGGATATAATCACAAAATATATATTTATCTTTATTGCAATGCCTTTTTCATAGACAATCTTTTACCAGACTAATAAAATGAGGTAATCATATTCATTTTTATTACTTTTAACTATTACAATTTTGATTCCGATTGCTGGACTTATATAGATTTACAAAGCATTTCATTGTTCACTGGCTAAGTATTCACTTTTTAATGCTTATGTAGCTTTCAGTCTAATGAAGAAATACATGACACCTCACCTGTGAAAGGCAAGCTTTCATTCGATTGATTGATTATTCTTAGATCAAAGATCATTTTTCAGTTTTCTCATCAAGGTCAGTTTTGTGACTCGCACAGTCCACTATCATACAGCTATTATTAATATCTGACAGTGAAGAGGAATAGGATTGTAATATTATATATTATATATAATTTAACACTTGCAACAAACATATTATACTTTCAACAAACATTCAATTCCTTATGAAATGGGAAGCCATTCAATAACTCAAAAAGTACGAGTTGTATGAGTTCTTTCCTGTGTGAAGGGTGTTTATTCACACTTTTATAAGCTGCCAGAAAGACGCTATGTAAAATAAAAGGATAAATAATAGCAAGACATTGTGTAATACACACTCTTTCCAATAATATGAGTTTTGCCGGTTCTTCTATTTTATGATCAATAAATTCTGTTAACAGGTTTACTTTATACATTAAATGTGAAAGTGATGAAAACTTGCCTTACAAAAAGACGCTTGGCCATTAAAAGGTATTAAGGCTTTGGCGCCAGCCAGTGGACCAGCTGCGTTTGGTGATTCAAATCACAACAAAACAAATATTTTGTGGAAAGGCTCAGTCCTATTAATAACCCACTAAGCTGCTCTTGCTACTCTCTAGATATGAATACATGGTGGATAGACCAACTTTTTTGAAGACAGACTTCTGGCATCTCACAAAAATTAGAAGACTTTGCAGCTGTTTACATTCTGCAGTGACTATGGGTTTGTCCTGATACCAGTTGTTTTTCATTTGTCCCATATTGTCATCCTTACATTTCAGAAGGGGCTATATTTTACTGGCATGTGACAAAAAGTTCCCCAGGACAACCAGATTACAGTCTTGCAGTCCTTCAGCAGACTGTCAAGATTTGCTTACAGCATTTGAAAGGGAAGTGTCAGCACTGCCGGTCTTGAATGAGCCATGTGATAATGAATTGCAGGTGTCCATTTTTCCCTGCTATCCCCTTTCAACAGCAGGTTCACAAGATTAAAATATTTAGGAGGTGACAGCATTAGCTATGTTTTCTTCCCTGACAAATCCCTTCTGAAGAGACCCTAAATTGGTGTTGAGATAGGAAGCTCAATAAAATTTTATCATCCGCCTTTACTGTGGTTAATCTAGAAATAAAATAAATGTAGTGGATGGGGTGTTGACTGCTACTAAAAAGCTTAGTTTATTTGTCAAAAATTATTTGGTAACACTTTGGTTTAGTGCAGGAAAAATGCATTTATTACACATTTACGCTTATGTAAGAAGACCTTTTAATACAGGGTTCTTTTAGTCTTAATTACACTTATAAAGCATCAGTAAAGCAGTTATTCCCCTTTGTGCAGTGTTGCATTTCAAATGCTGATAAAATTACTTATGAATATGAAGAATTCAGAGGCCTTATATTGAAGCATGTGATCTTAAGGGAAATATGTCTCACTTAAGACACTTTTGACAGTTCCAAAATGAAGTTATTTTATTAGGCCACATTGCATAGATGATTAATCACTTTACTGATGCTTTGTAAGTGGCATTAAAACCAGAAGAAGCATTTGTTAAAGTCTTTTTATATAAGAGCAAATGAGTAATAGATGTGTTTTTGCAGTACCTAAACTAAAGTTTTACTAATTATTTATATCCATTGTGCAGAGACAGCAGGAGGCGGAACACTTACGATGCTGTTTTTATCGCAGCTGGCAACTTTAATTGGTGCAATTTACGGACTGTACTTCCTAAATACCACCAACACGTGACCATTCCCACCCGTGAGAAGAACACAATGGATCATGTTTACAGCAACATACGCGGTGCATACAGGACTGCACCCCACCCCCACTTTGGACAATCGGACCACATTTCTCTGTTCCTGTACCCAGCCTACAGACAAAGGCTGAAACAAACAAACCCTATTATTAAGAAAGTTAAGCTTTGGACCCCAGAGACTGAGAGCACCTTGCAGGACTGTTTTGCTCAGACAGACTGGGATGTGTTTAGGGTTGCAGCCATTCTAGAGGACTCTTCTATCAGCATACAGGACTATGCTGAGTACATGACTGGGTACATTAGCACCTGTATTGACAACATCATGTCCAAAATACCAGTCAGGAAGTTCCCCAACCAGAAGCCCTGGATAAACAGTCAGGTACGCCACATGCTGCGTGCCCGCTCTCTTGCATTTAGATCAGGCACTGAGGCAGAGTACAAAGCTGCGAAGTACTAAGTAAGAAAAGTCATCACAGCAGCCAAGAGGCAGTACAGAGAGAAGCTGGAGGGCTTCTATTCTACTGCTGACTCTGGAAGTACAGTATGTGGCAGGGCCTACAGCACATCACAGACTACAGGACCACCACCAGCACAATCAGCTCCACAGACAGTCTGCTGGATGATCTCAACCCTAACCCTAACCCTAAGATCAACCCCCGTAAGGCAGCAGAACCAGACAACATCCCTGGACGTGTTCTCAGAGCATGTGCCAACGAGCTGGCTGATGTTCTCTGCTCCATGCTTTAAGACTACAATCATCGTCCCCCTTGCTAAAAAAAGCCCACCCACCTGAAGGCATGAAGAAGAACCATGATCTCATATTTTCCATATTATGAAAATGTGTGCAATCTGTAGTGTTTTTTCCAGGATGAAAATAGCATTTGTTTTGTTTTGTGTTTTATACTATTGCAATGATAACCATTCACTTAGCTGCCATTTAGCATTTTTTATAAGCTTGTCAACAAGTCCAGGACATGGCAGCAGTCCATTGCAGGGTGAACACACACATACACACACGCACACACTCCAGCCACACAGTAAGGCCGGCTTAGTATCAGAAATCCAACTAACCTGATTGTCTTTGGACTGTGGGAGGAAACAAAATGTGTTATAAAATAAATAACAGTATGGTGCATTTCTTTTGGTCTTTGTTTGGGATGGATGTTGACAATAGATAGGTCTGTGTGTATTTGCTAATCCACTGTGAAGTGAACATGATAAAGCATCTACAGTATGCAGCTGCCATTAAACAGACAGAGGATTAACCTAAAGCATGAGTTAACTCACAAGAGATGAATGGGTTAAGTCCAGTGGAAGCTCTGAGATTGAATTGGCTGTTAAAATTGCTCCCTGGTGGTCATGTGGTGGCTTATGTTGCAGAAAGACAACTGCCAGATACAACAAGAGAAAAATAGAGAGATCACAGAGTGTTCCAGGATGGTTACAGGGGACTTGTGGCACATACTTTAGGACAATATAAAAGGAAACACAAGAATATGCTGAACTATATACAGTATGTGCATACACAATAAAATGTTATTTTTACACAGTGACTCTTATTATAAAGACAACATATCACAAAAATCTACCAAATAGAATCAACATACAGTATGGTTGTAAATGAAATTTGAGCCTATACAGTAGTTTGAATTTTGAACATTCAGTAGCAAGGATACACTTACTGTAGGTAATGTATAGAGTGACCATGAGAGAATATGAGATACTTACTATGCGAAGAAGGTTTACTTTGATCATAATATTTTTTCTGATTTCACATACATTTTTACCTAAACATGCATGTCTTTGGGATGTGGGAGAAAACAGGAGAACCCACAAAAAACTCTGCTATACATGTCAGTTAGCCAAATATAGTAACAAATAAAACAATATACATAAAGCAAAATAAATAAAAATACACACAGGCAACACGTGTAAAAAAAAGTAAATGATTCAGATGCTTGTATAATCAAAAGTAATCATCTTTTTCTGTTTATCAGTCTTTTCTGTCATTTAGGGGAATTACAACCCATTTTCTCCTTCAAAACAGCTTTAGTTCACTATTTAAAAGAATACAAAAATTATGATGAGAATAGGTCATTCCGCCCAACAAGTGTTTTCATCCTATTCATGAAGATTGTCTAAAATAATATCAAGATAAGTTTTGGAGATCCCTAAAAGCCCTACTCTCCATCACGCTATGTCGTAATTTATACCTTATGTCTATGGCTCTTTGCATAAAGAAAAACTTTCTACCAGTTATACAAAATCTGCCTTTAACAAGATTCTAACCATGCCCCCATATTCTTGTTGTAGAATTTGTTTTAAATTAACAACTGGGATCCAATGTACTAATTCCTTTCATCATTTTAAACACTTTAATCATTTTGCCTCTTAATCTCAGTTTGCCTAAACTGAAAATGTTCATCTTCTTCAATCTCTCCTCATAGCTCATACCTCTTAGTCCCAGAATCAGTCAACTTGATCTCCTCTGGACTTTCACTAGTGGTGCTATGTCTTTTTTGTTAAATGGGGCCAAAAACTGAACACAGTACTCCAGGTGAGGCCTCACTTTCATGTTATATACTGTAACTTAAACATAACCTCCCTTGGCTTGTACTCCACAAATCATGATATATAACCTAACATCATATTAGCTTCCTTGATCATTTCTGTACACTGTCTGGCTGTAGATAGTGGTGACTCCACTCCTAGGTCAATCTCTTAAGACTTGCTTTCAAGTTTCTGACCTCCCATTGTGAATTTAAATCTAATTATTTTTACATCCTACACATAAGATCTTACATTTCCTTACATTAAATTTCACCTGCCACAAAACTCCTCAAGCCTGCATGATGTCCAAGTCCCTCTGTAACAATTCAGTTAATTCTACATGATCCACCCTACCCACCTAGTTTGGTATCATCTACAAACTTGATGAGCTTACTGATTATTTTCTTGTCCAGATCATTTGGAACTGCATCCCCAGCATTGTTCCCTGAAGGACACCAATTTTAAGATCACCTAATTTTGAAAAAGTACTCTTTACTTCCTGTGTTTGAGTAATTTTGTACCCTACTGTAGACCATGACCTGCATTCCCACTTTTTAGCTTGATCTTTCATGTGGTACTTTAACAATCACCTTCTGAAAATCAAGATAAATAATATAATAGTGTATACACCTCTCTTTTTGTATGCTTTTGTTGCTTACTCGTTGAATTCTAGCATATTAGTGAAACATGACCATCCTTGTCTGAACCCATGTTAACTATTTGTTAACACTCCTGTTTTAGACATGTGCCACTCAATCTTTTACTTCCATTAATTTATCTGTAATACATGTTAAGATCACTGAACTACAGTTATTGATCAGCCCAATCAACTTGTTTATATAATAGGATAAAATTTGTTAGCATCCAGTCTTTAGGATTTTACACAGTGTGCAAAGA
The DNA here is from genome assembly GCF_900747795.2 of Erpetoichthys calabaricus. Classification (NCBI taxonomy): domain Eukaryota; kingdom Metazoa; phylum Chordata; class Cladistia; order Polypteriformes; family Polypteridae; genus Erpetoichthys; species Erpetoichthys calabaricus. The sequence continues at coordinate 62,731,016 of NC_041396.2, forward strand.
ATTTTGAAAAATATGTGCCTTGGTTTTATACAAGTATTCACTAACTTCCGTAAGCACTTGAGGATACATGTTATCTGGTCTTGGTGATGTTTGACTTCACTCATTTATACACAGTTCTCTTATTATCCTGCAACCCCAACTCCATAGGGCAGAGTACTGCAATTAAACTTGGCCAATCCAAGACCTCAGTTCTCTTGAATTCCTGTTCTACATTTCCTGGTAAGTTTAGGATTATTATACTACTGCCAATTTAGAGCTGTAAATAAACCTAACTTGCACACTCTTGGAACGGAAATGGGAATCAGGGTACTTGGAGGAATCCCACAAAAACATAAGGAAATTTATAAACTCTTTAACAGCCAGCATATAGTCTGAGATTTAAACCCAGGACAGTGAATTTGTGAAGCAGTGTTCTCATAACAGAATAGAATAGAAGTAGCACAGTGGTGTAATAGTCATTACATGCATTTTAAGTTTACTGGTGATACTAAATTGTCCTGTTTGAATGAGTGGATCTGTGTGTGTGATGAGCCCTGGACTGGTGCCATAAAATATATGGTTCCTGCCCTGTGTTCACTGCTGTTTCCATGGCCCAACTGGTTGGAGAATATTATGTTATAATATAATACGGAATGGCACAGTAAAATAGCTTCAGGGTCCTGGGCTAAAATATCAGCCCAGGCACTGTTTATGTGGATTTTGTACATTTTCTCTGTATCTATCTGCATTTCCTTTCAGTACTTCAGTTTCATTTATTATCCAAAAAATATGCAGTTTACTTTTTTATTATTTTTATGATGTTCAGTAAATGACGATAATGAAAATAACTTACAAGGTCAAGACACATTACAATTGTTTGTTTGTTTATTTATTTATATTGGCAATTGGAACACAGGTAGGTTAAATGGTAGGGAACTCCCAAAAGTAGTCTTCAGTGATTAGCATTAGGCTGTATGAATAGGTGTGTTCTGTTGTTCACGACACCCCATCTACATCTGGTTACTAACTTGTGACTAATTTTGGCAGAATAAGCTCTGGCTCACCATTGTAACTTTATATAATCTCATATGCATATGAAATATTTATAGTGTCATTACAAATGTTCAAATGTGAACATATAAATGAAAGTCATATAATTACAAGTTGAATCCTTAATATATATAAATTATATGCATTCACCTGGTATACTATATATATAATTTATGATGGGAATACACATGACAAACTTTTACCTGTTTTGACAGAGGTGGGAATAAAATGTCCTATACAGAACTGGGTCCTTCCTTGTAAAGGTAACTACAAGGTGCCACAGCAACCCTAAATTGGATTAAGCAGGTTAGACAATTAATTTTTTGATTAAAAAAATATTTATATTAAATAACAACTAAATTAAATGAGAATGTTATTCTATAGTATATAGACACAGGGGGTTTAAATAAGATCATGATAACAGAGAAAACACTGGTTTCTTCAGAAAAACATGTTCAGTGTAATGCCTAATGCTAAGTTTTACATCAAATATGACAGATTCTGAGAATCTAACTTTTAATGAAATTGTGGAATCAATCGTTTATAGTAATCTTACACACAAAAGCTCTTTTCATTAAGCGTTCAAAAGTATTTTTTATTCTACAATGTCCACTCGAAGGCAACACATGGTGTAACTTTTACAGTGCCCTAAAGTTGTAAAAAGACTATTTTCTTGGCTGTTGCTGATTTACTATTTTAAATGAATTCACATTAAGGTGAAATTAATCAAGCACATATGCTGATATACTGAAAAAGTGATGTTTTATTATATAGAAAAGCGTTAATTATCTAGATGTCCAGTCATCCAAGTAAAGGTATGCTGGGGACGTCTTGAGTTTAGCATATTTATATTGTTTTCCTTCAGTACAATTTAGATCATGTACCCACCTATAACACGTGCATGGTGTATATTATATTTATTAATAACATACATAAAATAACATATTCTAAAACATACATTCCATATAAAATTGCAAGTTTATATTAATCATAAAATGATGTACCTTGCAGGGTTGATTCACAGCTTATGCCCACTACTGCCAAGATGCATGGATGCAGGAATGAACAGATATTAGGTGTACCTCTACCGATTATCAGGTAACACTTGCCACTAGTCTCATTAAGTGTGGATGCTTGAGGTCCTGCTGCATGCACACATCAAAATGAATGCTTTCTTGTGGATGAGGAGAACAACATATTACTTTAAATTAAGAGACACAAAAACCAAAGAACATAAATCACTACTATTTGTCTAATATTAAAAATACTGCTATAAAAGTTTCCTTTTAGATTTATTTTTAATGGTTTGAGTGTATACATGAGTCTGTTGTATTATTGTATGTTTATTTCAGCTGAATTTAGACTGTGTATAGAAATCCATTTGCACACAGAAATGATTTGTTCTTGACACACTAATAGGGTCCTAAATTTGATACATTTGTTTTCTGAAGAAGAATGAATTGGTCTGCAGGATGAAAAGCCGTGAAAGAAAAGAAATAATACTTGCTTGTGCCAATCAGCTGCCATCTTTATTAACTATTGAGAAAATATATTTAAAGCACTAGTCTTTTTTTTGTCAGATTGATTCATTTTTTTCTGCCAGTTGTAGAGTACAGTTATTCAATCGTAAGATATTATTTTATAACTTTAGTTCGGCTGCTGGGTTTGTAGAGAGTGGCAGCCTGTCTGAGCCACAAAAGATGAAAACCAGGAACTAAATTTGAATCATAATGGGAAAGATCTGTAGGCTTTTGCTTAAAACAAACAAATTGAGGTCAATGCATAAGACTGAAAGAAGTAAATGGTGACTGTAATGTAACCATACAAAGATTCATAAAAAGTAATAACATAAATGTATTGTAATACTGAAGTGTATTTGGCAAACAGAAATTTGCAGAAACACATGAATGGCACTATATAACAATATGCATGCAACAAAAATGTAATAAATAAAAACATATGAGTTATGCAGCAAAAACAGGAAATATATGTGGAATCTGAATTAAAGTATTGATGGTGTTATTACAATTTTAATTAAAAAACGTATAAGGGCACACTATACCTCAAAGATAGGGAAAACAGACAAACACAAAATGATAGAGTGTGTCAATGCCATAATAGTGATATAAACACATTATTGTTAATTATTCCTCAATGATTGTCCTTAAATAAATTGCAAATCAATATTGTTTTTAAAAGCTGCCCGTCACGGCTGAATAATGGCATGACTGCAGCAAGGAAAAGGGTTTTTAATTAAAACAAATGTGTGAAGTACAGAATACAAAAAGACAGATGGAGGAGTGCAGCCATAGTTTATGCTTTTACTAGAGAGCAGCTGCTGGAAACAGGTGGGCAAATAAGAAGTGTACCATAGATTGGTACTGCTAAAGCCTTTTGTCACTCATGAGTGTCAATTGGTAAAGAGTTACACTTAGTTTCTGATTGGACAATATTAGCGTGAAATATTTATTAAACATTAGTCAATCCTAACACTTTCAGATTATCTTCTGTTTGTTCAGCTAGGGCTTAAACATTAATAATTACTTTCACACAACTTTTCAGACTCCAACTGGATTGGCGCCACTGGTAAAAAATCTCTGATTTCTTTTTTTCTTCTGCAATATACACTTAACTTGCCAGCTAATTGAGGAAATTTCATTTCCATAGTACTGGAACATTTCTAAATTATCTGCTGCAAGTAACTTCGGAGTAGTTAACCTGCCACCTCTACATAGTGTCTTTGTATTTAGTTGTGTATGGGTTTAGGCAAACTGCGCCGAAACGTTCAAGCACCGTATTATCAAAAGTCTAGAGTTCTGATACCCATAGAGGCAATTATGGCAAAGCAGAAGCACCTCTATATGTGACATCGCTCCAAGACATTGAGCACTGAGACACACGCATTAAAAGGCCGATTTTCCAACGTTGTAACATAACTGCTAAGTGATGAACCTTGTCATAGTTGCTCCGCTTCTTTTACTTTGCCTTTAATCTTTGATTTCCTCTTAAATTTGTCGTTTCCTGTCTTACTGGATTTCCTTATTGTCGGCTGATGCAATGAAAAATAGATAGACACATCTGGGTCTATGCTATACTGGCATCTAAAGTGTTAAGAAAATCGGTTTATTGTAAAGCAACTTGATAATCGAATTCTGTATATGGACAACCTTGGACTTGCATGCGGCTTTTTTCATAGGTGTAACGCGTATATAGATATAATTGACATTTTAAGTCACTTTATTAATAAATAAAAACAATCGGAAATAAAATCACAGGTTACATTTATGTTTTGCTTCAAAATGACCAATCAGTTCAAAGAAAAAGTTGTTGCTAATTTTACTTTCTTAGCTGATCACTTTTCGGGTCTGCTAGTTAAGAATTGAACCCGGAGTATAACTTATAAATCTAATGAGTCATAATTTAACAGTGACTGAAAATGTTTTTACGTACCATATTTAAAGCTTCATTGTGAAACATACATTATTGGATCAACCTTAAAAGGAATGAAGGATTTCGATAATAGATAAGTGGTTGGATGAACGAGTTTCATATAGCCACACGTTGTTGAATTTGTCTTAGGACTCTCAACCACTCAGGGCAATTTCCAATTGACCCAATGTGTGTGTGTGTGTGTGCGCGCGGGTGTGTGTGTGCGGGTGTGCGTGTGCGCGGGTGTATGTGTGTGTGTGTACGGGTGTGTGTGCGTGTATGCTACACTAGTGTCCGGTATAACACAATTGATAAACTTTCGGCCGATGCTGCCAGGATATACTCAGGCTCTCGTGTTAAGCGGATGTTAGAATGTTATTACAGGTAGAAAGTAACAACGCAACTATAATAAAAGTATTTGGAATTCATTTAGTTAAAATAAAACATAGGTGAGCTCTTTCAGACTTGTAAAACTGAGTTATTGATAGTGAAAGAAACAGAAAAATATATTTTGATATGTGCTTGTCTGAATAAAAATAAGTCAGCACAGAAAACTTCCAAAAGCGAAATTATAAAAAGTACACTTATTTCAGCAGAAGCACATCGTTTTTCCAGCAGACCACGTCAAAATAAATGCTTTTCCCCTGTCATGATCTGAATATATATATATATATATATATATATATATATATATATATATATATATATATATATATATATATATATATATATATAAATTGATTACTGAAACCCTTTAATAAATAACATTAAGGTATTAATAGCTGAATTAGCAGTATATACGTTGTACTGCCAAATAAATTATTATTATTTATAGTATTGTAGTATAAATGCAGAACTTTTTATATACAACAGAATTATAGTGTACTGTTGTGCAAATCGTTTTTTGGATCCAGGCCTAAATATTTATACTAAAACGCCTGATTACAACATATTTGTTTTTTAAAACGTTTAGTAAAACTGAAAAAAGAACACTTGTGGAATATAACACTATAAAATCTGCCTGCTTTACCAATTCAACACATCCTTCACTTCTTAGAAGTGTCGGAATGATGTATCCGCTTATTCAGATGTTTATATGTCTCCCACTTACCACAAGTAGAAGCAATTACATTAAAAAAATTGATGATGCTATTGAATATTCATTCTCGACAGAAACAAGAAAACATTTTTTACTGAAGTCCAGTATCCCGATCTTGCAAAAACCTTGAACAAGAAATAAATTATCAGTATTTATCAGCATAGGGAAAACAAACAGGAATTTAATATATTTTGTGATGTATTTGGAAATTCCTAAACGTGAATTTTCATATATTAATTTTAGAAAAGGACAAATTAATACAACGTTTTCTGCAAATCTGTCTACCACGTACGTATGTATGTGGGTCTGTAAGTATGCACAAAAGTTTCCTTTTATACATTAAAAAGAAAAGCGGTCTCGCTCGGGGTTTCTACGGTCTGCTTAAATCTTTCAGACGTCAACTTTTACTTGAGAGACTGAAGTGCAAACCCCAACACCGCCAAAGTCCGGGGTTCAAGTTCCTGCCACGGCACCGTTTTATGAAGTTCTTCTTCATTTCAAAGATGTGCTGGTTACGTTCATTTTAAACTAGTCTCATTTGACTTTGTGTTGGTATGCATGGATGGCATGTATATTTGGCAGTTGTTATAAAATTAAACAAGCCAAAACCTTCTGTCACTTTTTCTTTTCTTTTTTTTTATTACCGTGGGAATAACCTTTGCCTATTTTTTCTGTGGCGATGCACGCGGACGCAGCCTTCCACTAACTTAATTGGAATATACAGTACTATCAACTATGATTAATTTGCAAGTCAAAGCACTCGGAGAACTGACGATTAATGAAAATGCACACTTGGGATCCATAACTTTGAACACTATGACGGCACCCCGATTTCTTGGTTTACGCGCAATATTTCTCAATGTTTGCTCCAGGCACTTCAGTACTTCCACTTCACAATGGTTTCCCTTACGTGAACCGGAGTGGCCATCTGCGCCCGTCGATTGTGTGGGTTCTTTTTCGGCACTAATTCGTCCTTTCGCTCCACGATCACAAAATATGATCGGAGCTGACTGTATAGTGAAAAAAATCAAGCTTAAAAAATTATCGATGGTTGGATGCGTATACACGCATATGCGCACAGTATTAATTGGTGTAAAATTTAAAGGCCAAAATCAGGACGTCATAAATTGAGATAATACGTTTGTATTTGCTATAATGTCTTAAATTAACTGTGCTGATCACTTCCAAGTTCGAAAACGTCAATACACACCATCATAGTTTATTGAAATGGATGTGGCTTTAATGTACGAAGAAATCTTTTATAAATATTCCTATGATGACATAAGACATCACTAGAAATCAGATTAAAAAGTTCATATGAAGTTCCAATTCGACATTTTAATAAAAATATAACACTTATTAAAATAAAGCTGATAACTTATGCAAGTTAAGTGTGGCTGACTTTACATCGCATTAACGATAATTCAGTTAAAACCTTTCAGACGGACACATCTAGCTTGACGCGAAAACTTTTCAGATTTATTTATGTGTTTATTCTTGAAAATTCACATCACTTACATTGCTGTTTTGATCATGCAGCTTGTATACAGGCAGTATGAGAAAATTACCTACTGTAATTCATGAATGTAAATCATTAGCAGGATTTGTTTTATCATAATGACCAACCTGTATCATCTAATAGACCATTATAGAAAATTGGTTTGCAATAGTTTAAGTCTGTTGTTGTTTTTTGTTGTCATTTTAACTATGAAGATTAGATGATGCTCTACAAGATGACGCACGTTTGGTATCCTTCCAGCGAAAACTGTGATCAATCCCGCTGATGTGTGCTTCCCAGCCGCGCTCACTTGCAGCTCTGCAGCCGCGTTCTATGCTGCTTTGTGTCCGACAGAAGCGGAATGTACGTGTCGCTATGCGCCAGTCGGAGGTTACTGCTGCATCCTGCTTCAAAATCACTACCTTGCTTGTAGGATTTGCGTCTAGATGAGCCCTTCAGCGCGTGCGCCTGTTGGGAGTGCAACTCCATCAAATCCAGTTCGTGCTTGGCCGCTGTCTCAAGTACTTTTTGCTTGTTGTAGTACTTAACAAAGTTATTAATGATGGGATGAATAGGAAGTGCTATAGCGATCACCCCGCAGAGGAAGCTGATAGCAGCGTTGCACTTTCCGAGTGTTGTCTTTGGGTAGATGTCCCCGTATCCCACGGTAGTCATGGTAATGATAGCCCACCAAAATGACTGAGGGATGCTCTTGAAAAGAGTTTCTGGGTGGCTCTGTTCCATTGTATATCCTAGGGCAGAAAAGACAAAGATGCCCACTGCTAAGTACATCAATAGAAGTCCAAGTTCTTTAAAGCTCCTTTTCAATGCATAAGTGAGAGTCTGGAGTCCCGACGAGTGGCGCGCTAGCTTGAAAATTCTTGCAATTCGCATAATCCTCAGAGCCTGCACTGCTTGCTGCACGGTTGTCAGCTCCATCATTGTGTTCCCCAGAATAGTGAGGGTCAAACTCACATAAAAAGGAAGGATTGCCAAAACGTCGATAACATTCATAAACGCCATAGCAAACTGAAGTTTATTAGGGGATGAAATTAACCTAAGAATGTACTCAACCGTGAACCAACCGATGCAGGTGGTCTCGATGGCATCCAGAGTAGGGTGTTCCACGCGGTTACCTTCATCGTCCTCAATCTGTAGGTCCGGAATAGTCCCCACACACATCACAACAGAGGAAATAAGAATAAAAAGAAAAGAAAGAACAGCAATAACACGGGCAGGAAGGGAAGAATCCGGTTTTTCCATCAACTTCCAGATATATTTTTGACATTTCTGCCAACGGTCAGCGGTGGGATCCCCACCGAGATCATCTAAAATTAACTGGACCTTGTTCGCAATTTCTTGGAGTTCGTCCTTTTTCTCGCTCAGGGAGCTTTTGCAACATTCGTCTAAAAAGCTAATGTCAATTTTCCAGAACTCCATTTCATTCTGAAAACAAATAGGACAGATTCCTTTCTTCATGTGGATTTCCCCAAAGTAATATACATCGATTATACACTTGAAAGAATCCGGGTCTCGGTCAAAGTAAAATTCCTTTCTCCCCGGATCATAGTCATCGCAGAGAGAGAATATCGAGTCATAACCACCTGAGGAACATTTGGCTAGCTCCGCCAGCCTGGTGTCCGGATAACGGTTCAGAAGAGCTCCGTACAGGACCTGCCGTACACCTCCGATATTGACTACGATCTCCGTGTCTTCGCTGTCCTCTGAAACATTACAGTCCGAGTGTCTGCTTTTGGGCGCCCCTCTCATTTTACTAGCTTTAAAAGAGACTCTCGGATTAAAAGTTTATCATTTTCTTTTGAGTATGAATGGCGTTTAGAATGTTAGTTGCCGGCAAATCATTTATGGCGCCTCTCTCTAAAAGCGAACTGTTGAAAAGTGCACTTGATTGATTCACATCGAGATGCACAGTAAAACACTTCAAACTCTCCTAGCATCACGCGTGTCAGAAAGCAGCAGAGATGCGGTACCTCGCTGGGAGTCTGTCTTTCTTTCTTCACTAGATCTGTAACAGGTCCATTTTCTTGGGCAAGTGGTAAAACTAAGCCCAACCGGGAGCATTATGTGAGAAGTACAATCCAAATACTGTATTCTCCCTGGACTGGGCTATTTATTCATTCGCATAAAGCGTCACCCCCATAGCCCCCACCTCCCCCTCACGTCACACCGCAATAAAACCAGTAGGCGATTAATGAAATGTGAAGTTACTGACGGTGCTGGGGGCAGGGGGCGAACAAAGAGGAGAGTGGGGGAGACAGAAAACAGGCATCTGGATTTGTACATGTCGCGGACTCCGTACACGTGGTTCAGTGCGTAGACAAGTATACCTCTAACAGTTTTTTGTATTTTTTTTCTTAAAAATATCTGTATACTGATAGGACAGAGACATAATGTACGCGGCAGTCTCAAAATTATTGCACAGACTCATATTCTCCACGAAATATGTAATGAAAAATTGAAAATGTGCGGGGGCATGCAAGTGCTAAGTTGTAGGTTACAGTTTATACTTTTTCAGTGGCATGGAGGTACACACTCCTAAATGTTTCGAAAAATAGCTCTACAAGTTACAGCTTCGTAAATCTAAACACATAGCTACATCCATTTTAAACCAGCCTATATCGAGGAACAGTAGTCACAAACCTGGACGGGAAACTACCCGGTGTTAAGACACACGCGCACTGTCATCAGTTTGTGTAGTCTATCAATCAAGCATCTTGGCTTGGACCTGAGGAAATTGACGTCAACGAATGAAATCCTTACTGTAACCCGAGTGAAAGTGCGAACCTGACACAGAGGACAACCCCAGCCAGCAGCAGAACAGCGGTTCAAGTGTTAAGAGGGGAAGCTACCTTCTGCGTCTCTTCCGAAATAGTTTTAAACATGGCATTTGCCAAAGTAAACATAAACACATACATAATATTTGGTTGCAAGTTGATGCTGAAAAGTGTGACGTACAAAAATGTCAAAATGTGAACATTTGCATTTGTAGGCAGGAATGAAACACTGTGCCAACTAGGAAACTGGATACACATCATTTCATCATTGTCGAGCAATGCAGATGCCAAGAGTAATATAATCGTAGTATGTATATCAAAACCTTAATTCTGATCATGCAATAGCTCGATTTAAAAAAACACACATACACGTTCGTAGAATGTTTTAAAAGAGACCTTATTTCAAGACTGCGGGACAACTGCTGCTTCTGCTTTGCGTGAGCTTAGGCGAAAGGCAGAAATGTGTGTTTCACAAGAAGATTAATTGCCCTCTTAAAGTATCCGTAATGCCCTGTATGATATGACGTGCACTTTGCTGGGATGTCAGCACGTCCAGTTATGTTCCGTTCTGAGGTCTCCAGAAGAACTTATGCATTAGGCGTACGTATGAAGGGACTTTAAACTGTGGGCACGTCGATTCCAGGCTGAGTTACTTTTAGAAATAAGTGTTTCCAGATCTCCCAGTCAGGGCCGTATTTTCCTATACGCTAACTAGGCTTCAGCCTAGGGCCTCAAGATCAAGAGGGGCCTACATTCAAATTGTTAGCAAAATTAAAATTACACTATTCTAAAAACAGTGAACACTAAAACACTGAACCTAAAATAAGGAGAAATTCTACGCATATGACTAATAAACAAACATAAAAATGTATTGGTTAAGATCAACGCGTTAATTTTCCACACAGGTTAGTACCAATCACAACATGTTTCATTTAACATATTGATATATATCACAGTAATGATGTATTTTATTATCTCTCATGTAATTTACAAACTTAAAAATGGAAGGTGAAAGGGCCTCATAAGTGGAATAGCCTAGGGCCTCTTTTCATATAAATCCGGCCCTGCTCCCAGTATTTCAACTATTGCAACTGCATCTCTGAGATTGATTTCTGACTTTGTGGCCCCATTGTTCGCCGGCGGACCTGCCAGAGATAGTTCCTGCCTTTCTGACACAACATGTTTGCGCTACTTATACTTTCTGGGAAATGGATTCAGAAAAACATACTTGGATGTATTAGTATTAAAACGATAATAAAATGTGAGGAAATTAACATATTTTTAAAAGCTGAAGGAGTCATTACATTGTTAGCTTTGGCCGACTTTTAAATTCATTAGAACTCCCCAGTCAAACCACTGCTTGATAAAAATGGCATTAAATAGCTTACTACAAATTCATTTAATGTGCGGTGTATTTTGAGTGCCGAGATCTTAAGCGACCACGTCTGGGCACTCTGGGCAAAAATTACTAAAATACATTTAGATTTACGTCCCACAGATACTCAAAATACATTCATACCAATGAAAGCGAACAGAGTGAATATGTCCTTCTAAAATGTACAATTTCGTCATTGTTTCATAATAGCTCTTTAAAAAAGGAAACACCTAAACAAAAACCGTTATACTGTAGTCTGTACTGTATATCGTACAGATCGTAGAGTGACTGCGTGTGTTATATTATTGCCAGAATGTGTGATATTTTGTTTTCAGCAGTTTCAAAATGTGCCCAAAAGAAATGATTGCACCTGACAAGTAAAGGCGAATACAAAAATTCTGACTGCAATTCTTATTCTGTAGCACAAGAGGGAAAATACATTTCTGATAAGAAACAGAATAGGCAGCAACACATCATAACATCAAACGGAAAAAAGATAAGAGACAAAAGAGAAAACAGAGCAGCACACAGGAATGTTAATCTTTGAATGCATTATATAAATAACGAAGGGTTGCTCCCTTTCTCGTCAATAAAATATTCCGAAAAGTTTGTTTTATGCTAAATACATTTTTTGTTTTTAGTTTAATTCCTTATGATGCTTGCAGTAATAATTGTAGAAAAGGTCACTGTCAAAAATGTACTTTATCAGAGACACTGAGAAGCAGTTCTCGCAGCAAAGTTGGAGAAGCGGAAACCATGCGATTGTACGGCACACTTGGCCAATTTAGATTCTCCAGCTAATCTTGAAACCCTCGTCTTTGAAAACAGTAGGTTATGTCCCTTCTTAACCGACGCTGACATGAATAAGCGGATCCGACACTCGATGACTGGAGATGGCTCTGCAAGTTAATTGCACATTTGTTTCTTAGAAAAGATCATTTCACTTTGGAATGTCTTTAATATTCTGCTGCCATTGTTTAAATACACGCCTGTATGTACATTCCCTGTTGGCTTTTTGACAGTTTTTGACACTGTTATTCTTCCTAGGTACAGTACATACAATATATGCGACGCCGGACTTATCAAGTCTTTTCTTGCAGTCAACAAGCGCCCTCTAGTGTACACGTAAAGAGTCTTCAACATAGAATTCTAAATTGAGACGGGCAGGTTAGATCAGGGGTTCCCAAACTCAGTCCTGGGGACCCACTGTGGCCGCAGGTTTTTGTTCCAATCAACTTCTAGCCTAATTAAATGAGTTATTTCCCAGTTTCTGTGTTTTGGGATCAATGCAAAAATTACAAAACTAAGTTTGTTAAATGTTTATTAAAATGTTCTTTTTTCTTTTTAATATTTTCCTCATGATTTTTATTCTGCTTTTCTAGGTGTTCTGGTTATTTAATCCATTATTTGCTAATTTGTGTGTCTGACGCTGAAGTAGCTGCAGCTTTTCATCATTTAGTGTTGTTTGCCCGGGTTTTTAATTGTCATTATTAGGAATAAGGGCCTGCAGTGCCCGGGGTTTGCTTCCTGCCTTGCGCCCTGTGTTGGCTGGGATTGGCTCCAGCAGACCCCCGTGACCCTGTAGTTAGGATATAGCGGGTTAGATAATGGATGGATGGAAGGAATAAGGGCAATATTATATGAAAACAACAAAAGAGAGTCAAGCATTTAAAGCTACAGCAAAAGTAGAAATATTTCTGAATGTATTGTAAATGTAAAATCAAACCACTGTGCTTTTCTGAACACAGAATAGAGCAGAGAAAAAAAACAAGCTAATAAAATGAGATCAGTTATTATCATTTATTGTTACTGAGAAAAGCGCTATATAAATGTAATGAATTATTATTATTATTATTGTGAATTTGGTTGGAACAAAAACTTGTGGCCACAGTGGGTCACCAGGGCTGAGGTTAGATGAACTGGCATTGCTAAACTGTCATTAGTGAATGTTTGTGTGTGTGTTAGAGTGTGTTCATCCTGTAATAGACTGGGGCTCTGTCCAGGAATTGTTCTTGCCTTGCACCCAATGGCTGCTGGGATAGGATACAGCTTCTCCACAACCTGCCCAGGATAAGCATGTTAGGAAAATGGATGGATGGGATCTTAAATTCCCTTGTAACATACACTAACATAGCATAGCATTAGGGCTCATATATACTTCATGCTCAGAATGCGTACGCGCCTGCATCATGGCTGCCACGCGTTCCCAGCATTCATTTGACGCATCCTCTGTGCAGGTCCTCAGAAATTAACGCGATGCATGCACGAGTTGCAGTACCAACAAAAAGTCGGGGGACACAGTGTGCTAAAAGTCGGAACGTGATGCCAGAGTCTCTGTTTACTATCTACATGTGACAGAAAGCCTCTATGCGGATCCTATGGGATCGATGTGCTTGCTTCGATATTTGATGAATGGTTCGATGTGGCGAAGCAAAATGCCGACATACAGGTACATTCGTGGTGCTTTTATATTCAAGCGTTGCATATTCCCGATCGTAATGACATGATGCATTTTACAAGTCTCACATGCCATCTTTTGTGCCGTCTTTTTTTTTTGCAACTTCACAACAGCAACATAATGTACAGCGCTGTATTTGAGCCACTGAGAAAAAAATAAGGACATGGTGAAAACGTGTGTTTTGTGATTAAAGTGGAAATTTCGGCTTTAATCTCGAAATGTCCACTTTAACCTCATAGTTTACTTTATCATTAAAGCAGACCGTCATAAACGCCATCCCAGTTTTTAATCGCTACAGCAAGCAGCAATAGATCACCACACAAAACACATTAAATGTATGATATTCCAACTCTCTGCAAATTTAGAATTTTTAGATTTATACTTGATATCACTTTCATGATGAAATGCTTTAAAGTATGTGCTTTACATTTTACAGATAAATCGTTAATTTCATTTAAATAATGAATACTGTTAATAATTACACACATGGGGGTGACATGGTGGCGGAGCGGTAGCACTGCTGTCTCGCAGGGAGTCACGTCGCTGGTATTCCCTGTTTGGATTCCACACTCTGCTCTGGTCTCAAAGATATACAGATTTGGGGATTTGGTCCCGCTAAATTGACTCCAGTGTATGTGCGTGCTTGTATTCACCTTGCGATGAGCTGAGGCCCTGTCCAGGGATTGTTTCTGCCTCGTGCCCAATGCTTGCTGGAATGGACACATCCCTGGATTGATGGATTTAATCATTAAACATCCTTTTCAGAGATATTGCGGTAAGGTGTCATCAGAATTTAATGGGTGTACCAAGCAATTCACAACACAGAGAAGCCACACCTGTTCTCACCGTGATAATATCTCGCACTGCCACCTGCTGGATTCCTCCAGATTTATGTAAAGTATGCGCGCAATTATAAACAGTAAAACGCTTGCGTACAAAACCTGGCCTAAGTTCCCCAACACCCTACTGGGTCCTATTCAGGGAGCAAGCCCTTTGCATGCCCCACTCACCCGCAGTGTCAAACTGAAATGGCCAACCTAGATAACATAATGGTCTTTGGGTATGTGGGAGGAAAAACTGAACAAAACCCATGTACACATAAGGGAGACAGACAACATCCTGTGTAAAATATAGTGAAAGAAACAGCCAGACACACAACAAAGGTTTGGGGCAGCCACCTGTGTAGTTTCCCCAGCTGCAAAAGGCTTTAAAGTAAAGTACAATGTGTACTGGTTAGAGTCCAAAACAGAACTGGTTAAGAATGGAGGATGAGGGGTTTTTATAGTTGGATCACAGGAAGTGACGTCATCGGGGCCAGGACAGGAACTGACGTCCTCGGGGCCGGGACAGGAAGTGAAGTCCTCAGGGCCAGGACAGGAAGGATTTCTCGTGTTTGGTCTGCGGAGAGAAAAGAGAGAGGTTCAATGCACCAGACAACCCCCTGGCCTCTCGTGGAATTGTCATTTCCTGGTCCCTTTCGTTGACTCCCAAACGCACATGTGTGACATGGCCCCCCCCAGCCCAGACCCATTGGGTTGGGTGTACCTGGCTGAGAGGTTGTGACACCTGGAAAGGGCATCGGCATTGGCCTGTAGGTTACCCCGGCGGTAAAGGACTGAAAACTTGTATGGCTGGAGGTCCAAGAACCACCTTGTGACCCGTGGATTCGACTCCTTGTGCAAAGCCATCCACTGCTGTGGCGCATGGTCTGTCAACAGGGTGAACTCACAGTAAAAGAGGTAGTACCTCAGCTGGGTGATCGCCCATTGAACCGCCAGGGCTTCCCGCTCCACCGCCGCATACCTGGTTTCGCGGTCCAACAGTTTCCGGCTGAGGTACAAGACGGGGTGTTCAACTCCATCAAGGCTTTGGCTCAACACAGCACCAAGACCTGTGTCCGAAGTGTCCGTCTGGATATAAAAGGTAAAGAAAAGTCAGGTGTTTTCAAAACTGGAGTTGACTTAAAGGCCCATGTCAAGTCAGTAAATGCAGTTTCCAATTTAGCATCCCATACCACGTGATTCAGGCACCTCTTCCTTATGAGGTTTGTCAAGGGCACTGCTCTCTCAGAAAAAAAGTGCACAAACATGCGATAGTAGCCTGCTAGTCTGAGAAAGGCTTAGAATAGCTGCTTGGTCCTCGGACAGGGCCATTTCAATATGGTGTCAACTTTTGAACACTGTGGTCGTACAGTACCGTGGCCCACTAGGTAGCCTAAATATTTGGCCTCAGTTAACCCAAAGAAACATTTCTTTGGGTTAATTCGTAGGGCGGCTTCGCTCAGTGTCCGCAATACCACTTGTACCTGCTGTACGTGTTCCTTCCACGTGCTGGAATAGATAATAACATCATCCAGGTAGGCAGCACTGTATGAGTTATGGGGTTGAAGCACTTTGTCCATCAGACACGTACAGGTTGTGGGGGCCCTGTGTAACCCAAATGGAAGGACACAATACTACCAATGTCCACTAGGGGTGCTAAACGCGGTCTTCTCCTTTGCGGAATCCGTTAAGGGAACCTACCAGTACCCCTTTGTCATATCGAGGGTGGTCAAGAATTTGGTGTGTCCTAGCCGTTCGAGGAGGTCATCCACGTGCGGCATTGGATAAGCATCGAATCAGGAGACCTGGTTAAGTTGATGGAAGTCATTGCAAAACCTCCCAGCCAAAGAAATCTGAGCTTGATACACTCAAGAATCTTTTCGGGCCCCAAATGGGCTCTGAGGATATTGCTATGTGCTAGCTCACAGACTTGTCGCTGGTAAGCCTGTGGAACTAGCAACAGGGAGTGCATTTCCCCCTCATGTTCAGCCACCCGATTTAGGAGGTCTTTATTTAGAACAAAGTGAGGACCCTGTGGCATAGGATGCTGAGTGCGCTGGCTGTCTATCAGGACGACTGCATTTTTTATAAACTTAAGGGAGTCATCATTCCATTGCTCTCTTTTAAAAGAAGCCGGTGTCTGCCTGAATTGGAAGTGCAGTTGAGAAAGAGGGTTGGAGGCGACCTCAATGGGCGTGGTTTCTGCCCGTACTGCCACGGCGCCTGGGTTGATGTATCAGCGAGCGACGGCCCTGGGATCTCCATGTTATCAGTAAAGGCCATACTCCACCCCTCTCCTGGCTGTAAACACGGTGTGGAGTCAGCCGAGGACGCCTCCATAGCGTCCATTAATAGGCCCAACGGTTGTTTAGGAAGGTGGAGTGTTATACCGCTTTTACTGTCTGACCAGTCTCTCCCGAGTATCACTGGGGATGGAGGGTCTTCCATGACATCTACCATCAGTTTTTTAACCGCACCATGACAGCTGACAAAGCACATGGCGGATTTATACTGACGGACGTCCCTGTGTACACAGGTTATACTGGTCTTCAGTCTACACCATTGTCGTGGCAACACTAAGTGACGAGCAACAATTGAAATGTTACTGCCTGAATCGAAGATGGCTGGTGTTTTGATCCCATTTAATGAAACCTCCCCAATATGCTCACAAGCCAGAGGATTAGCGAGAGCACAGCACCTTGCAGTCTCCTCTGCAGACCCCTTGCTCACCACAGGATGACGGCTGCTGCTGGCTAGAAGGTTCCCAGGTTTGCTCCATGGGGTGGTGATGGGGCGTTGAGGTAGGGACACAAGATCATCTCAGGGGTTTCTTTCTGTTTTCCCTGGGCAGGTCTCCGCTTTTGCGGTTTGTATGGTCTCAGTTAACAAGACCATGTCCTTGATTAGTCGACACCAGGCTGGCTGGGTGAGGTCAGTCGGGAGGGCTTTGAGCAGCAGCGCACAAGCTACTTGTTCGACTATTTGTCGGGTGTTATTTCGTTCGGGCTGTAGCCAACACCCGACTTTAATCCACAATTTCATGGCTTGGGGAGCCACTGGCAGTTCGGGATCAAACTCCCACTGCATCACTCTCCTTGCCTGCCAACCTGGGGCACAAACACAATTACTCGGATTGTTTCCCTTTGTGGGGATGTTGGGAGCAGACCGTTCACCCAGGAGCCCATAATCAGTCCTGCCTGTGCTCCTTTTTAACCCCAGACCCTTGGGTAGAAGCACCCCCCAGGTTCCCTCCACCAACACCATCTGACCTCATCATGGGAGCTCGGGAACGATACTCTCCCACCTCTTTTTTATTGGTTGGATGGTGTGTCCAGGCTCCTCTAAGGGTTCTCTCCTGCTTCTTCAAGGAGACCATCCTGCCGACTACGCCAGTGTGAAAGAAACAGCCGGACACACAACGAACCTTACACTATTTTTTCAACAAACATATTCTATAAAAATATATATATTTATATTCAATAAAGAGAAACAAAATGTGGAATCTATTCTGGCATCACTGCACAAAAGGAAAGAATCAGCAAGTGACAGGGCACTAGTCTTTCACAAAGCACATTCACTGACTCATTTCTGGACAGTTTAGAGTCACCATTCATACTGCATATCTTTGGTAAGCCAGAGATGGCCCATACAGACACAGGGAGAAACTGTAAAACTGCACAGAAACAGTGTCTGGACTGACATTTGAACCAATGACTCTAGAGTCATGCAGCCAGCAACATGGTGCATTATGCTTTTATAAAATCCATTATATGCATATAGATTGGGTGAATATGATGGGCAAGCTTTTTAAACTGAATGACCTCTTCTCACAATGTTCTAATGTTCATTTCAATCATTTATAGAAATCCATCCATTTGCCATGGTACAGACAGTCAACACTTAAAAAATGACTTTTTGGAATTTTTTTTTTTTAAGGTAAGTGGTTGCACAATTTTTTTCATGTAAACCCTCACATTTATAATTACATTTTATTTTCCAGTTTGTTTTTTGTAGTATCAGCTCAGGTATTTTAAGTAGTGTTTACTACAATTTGTTAAGTAACTGCAACTAACTCAAAACATGAATTTGGGGATTTAATCAATTTTTATGTCACTTTTCCCACCTAATTAAAGTAAATTCTTCTCATAATAATAGATTGTTTTTACTAGATACATTTAGGGTCTTTTATTTTACCATGTTGAAATGAGTTCATTAACACATAGACACATTTAGTAATACCAACAAAAATAAATAAAAATAACCTTTTCATTTCAAAAATAGTCTTTTAAATTAAAAACTTTGCAAAATCCAGCTCATTAAAGAATATAAACAAATACTCATTTATTTTAGTTTGCTTTTTTCACTGACTCGTTTATCATCATAATGTATTGCAAGCAAAGAAAAAGATACCTTTGTGATGTAGGGTGCAAAACAAGTTTGCCAATGAATCAAAAAAGTGTCATAAATTAATTTTCACAACCATACAAAAGTGACAGCATTAAAAAAGTCAACTTAAGAAAAGTCTTTAACTTTCTTTATAACTGTTCAAGTGTAAGGTGTGGGGATCCTTTGGACCTCAATGCAGCAAAGTGAGCAGAGATATATGCAAAATATCACACTTCATTCATGTACATGAAATGTGTTTATTTTAAGTTAAATCAACTTAATTCAACTGTTGGAATCCTATGTTTTGAGGTTTAAAAAGTATTAATTTTGAGTAAGATTAATATAATATAGGTGAGTAATTACAACTGTTTGTGAGACTAATTACATTTCTGTTAAAGGAAAATAATTTAATGGCTTTGTTTCAACATGACTTAATTGTGTTAATGTGGCATCTAAGAGAGTTAATGTATCTAGGAAAAGCAATGTCATACAAGCAAATATTATTATTTTAAGTTAAACAACCTTAAATTAAATGTATAAAGTAAATATCCCTCTGTAAACATTTTTTCAGTGAAAGTCTATGTAGGGAGCATCTGATTAAAAGCAGATGCCAACATTTAATGAGGGTTGGTCCCTCACAGGGCACACTTACACATACATAGCTGTACTTACACAACAGTCAACCTAACCTATACATGACGTTTGGGATGTGAGGAGAAAACTGTAATACTTGGAGAAAATCCTACACAGACACAAGGAGAACATGAAACTCCACAAATACAGTTTAATCCATCCATCTATTCATCCATTTTTTAAACCTTCTCTATTCTGAGCATAGACATGGGGAAGCACTGAAAAATAAAATCCCTGCTCAATTTAAAATTTCTTGGTAAATATTTATACTAAGATTTTTGAGTTGGCTCAACTTGTTCAACAAGCAACCATGTTAATTTAAAGTAATAAGTCTCTTTGCAGGAACTAATAATGTGTAGTTCATTTTATTTTAAAAGTTAATGTTATGTTTTTAATTTAGCAAGTTTTTCTAGCAAAATAAATTATGCTCTTAAGATGAGCTTACTAAATGGCATGCCTTTAACTGGTTATAATCCACAAAAAGTCAATTATTGATAAATTGTTTAGATATACAAGGTCAAATATTAAGTGTAAGTCAGTTATGACAGAAGACAAACATCTTAATGTTATTTTATTTTCAAAAATATTATACATGGTTATCAACATGTGTTTTAACAAATGATGTACAAGGCCTTTGATACAATTGCAATAAAGTCTTTCCCATTCAGTGGTTGAAAACTGAGAGCTTTATGTGGTTTTCTCTCTCTGCTTTTCTCATTTTCAGTGGCTGAATCCTACTCAAAATCACAAAAACACGGGAAGAAACATTTGTGAGTCAAAACATTCTGCTCGACATGTTTAGAAAATGTATCAACAGATAATGCAAAGTACACCCTTTACTTGTGCGGCCACATTTTTTCTCAAAGAGTGCACAAAGTATAACAGGTGGAACATGTTAATTACAAAGTCTTTCTAACAATTTATATTAACACAGCTATGAATTAAAATACAATGCATAATATATCTATTACAAAGTTAAGGTTTCAGATTTCGCACTGAAACGTTATTATATTCAAACTGTCAAAGTAGTGGAACTGATAACATAACATATCAAAAAACATTTATTAATGGATTATATTGATCAAGTGAAAACATGGAGAAGCATAAAAAAATTACAAATAATAACATTTGATTGCATCTGTTCTGGAAAATGCCACTTGTGCTCCAAAAGATGCAGAAAAAATTCTGTGAACATATCGTCAAAGACACAAGCGTATGATATATGCCGGGCTAACTTCACTTTTTATTCTTGATTCTAAACTGATTTCCAGTTTGTTCAAAAGTTTAGAAAAGAAATTAGTGCCACATAATGAAATGAGTTGGTTAGCCATTTTACAGAAATTGTGTTAATCTAATTGATATTTTACAGCTTAGGGTACTATTACTTAGTTGATTTTTTTACAGCGGCAGAGCCCACATTAGCTAGCATCAGGTCAAAGTAGGAACGATCCTTGGACAGGGTACCAGAACTTCACAGGGCAAACACACTCACACACACTAGGATAAATGTGCTGTTTTATTTAGATTTCAAATCTTTTCATCAAAATAATCTTTTACTCTTCTTCCCAAAATCTTTGTAATTTTTACATGTACTTTGCTCTTAGGCCTCAACAGTTTAATATATGTTTTAGGAAATATACAACAATAAATTTACAGATCCTTCTTAAATGTTTTATTTTATTTGTTTTCACATCTTTGCTTTTACTTCTTTTAACCCAATTTTTTTAATGCCTCTTGAAAATAGCTTCCATAGACAAGAATGTAATTTTACTGGCTAGAAGGATTTTTTTTCCTGTGTTGCTACTTTTGTATGTATTTTTCGAACTAACAGGGATTTGGATTGCTGTGGGGCGGCACGGTGGCGCAGTGGGTAGCGCTGCTGCCTCGCAGTTGGGACCCCTGGGGACCTGGGTTCGATTCCCGGGTCCTCCCTGCGTGGAGTTTGCATGTTCTCCCCGTGTCTGCGTGGGTTTCCTCCGGGCGCTCCGGTTTCCTCCCACAGTCCAAAAACATGCAGGTTAGGTGGATTGGCGATTCTAAATTGGCCCTAGTGTGTGCTTGGTGTGTGGGTGTGTTTGTGTGTGTCCTGCGGTGGGTTGGCACCCTGCCCGGGATTGGTTCCTGCCTTGTGCCCTGTGTTGGCTGGGATTGGCTCCAGCAGACCCCCGTGACCCTGTGTTCGGATTCAGCTGGTTGGAAAATGGATGGATGGACATATTATTTTAAAACAGGGGTGGGCAAATTCATTCCTGGAGGGCCGCAGTGGCTGCGGGTTTTTGTTCCAACCCAGTTGCTTAATTAGAAAACAATCCTTGCCATTAATTACATTTCATGGCTTGTTAGTGCTTTAACTCTGCTATGTCAAGTCATTCTCATATCCTAGATTTTTTTTTTCCATTCTAAGGATATCATCCAAATACTTTGAAGTGTAAAACGGATGGGTAATTCTCAGTCCTTCACTTTTTTCTCTTCTCTTTCCTTCCAAGTATTTAATTAAACCAAATAGTGCATGATAAATACACACAGGTGTAAATGGTAACAAGCAAAATGGATAACTGCTGGTTTCTTTTGTCATTTGCATCTTATTGCTAATAAGGAGCAATTAAAAACCAAGAATGCAGATGTTTAAGACTTAAATAAGCAATAAGGGTTCATAATCTTAACGAGGGAGATAACTAAAATGAAGCAGAAGTGTTTCTAGAGCAATAAGTGCTTCTTATTAAGCAATTGGGTTGGAACAAAAACCTGCAGCCACTGTGGCCCTCCAGGAATGAATTTGCCCACCCCTGTTTTAAAATATGGTGTTATATTTTTCACCTGGTGTCCTTTACTTAATATTACATTTTGCATAAAGATCTGAAGCCATTCACTGTAACAAATAATAAAAACTAGAAGGGATACCTGGCGTTGATTGGTGTGGGGGCACAAAATCAGCTTTTTAATGAAACATGGTTTACAGACTTCCTGTGTAAAAACAGAGAAACTATGAAAAAATTTTAAAGACGTAAGTTCAGTTTGCATACCTCACAAAAACATATTCAGCTTTATATATTGAACAGAGGATATCAGGAAGGGGGCAAATACTTTTTCACAACACTTTGCATTACATGGAGATAATTTAGGGACTTCCTTATCTTGGTTTTCAAAATTTTCATCATCATCATCAAATTTCATTCCCCTCTAGCATGTTCACAGTCAGTGAAGTAGCTTTTTCCACTCCTGTAAAGTGCTTGAGTCTCCTATAGTAACCACTGCACTACACTCCCCACCCAATCACCTGAATTTAAAATAATAAGATTCAGTGCCCAACAAAGTTTGATTCTGTAAATATGGGAGTATGTCAAGTTTGGCTGTTAACGTTGACACGTTGGGTGGAGTAAATGGCAAGCGCAGTTGTGACAAAGGAATATATATTGCCAAAACACTGTTAGCAATTAAAACGGCCCAACGCAATTTAACCCTTTACAGTGCTCTTTAAATATCATAGTCTAATAATACATTGTATGTATATAGTGCCATTCCCATTCTTAATATTGCAGTTTCTCAGGCTTGGAAGTAAATTTAACCAGTATGCCTACATTGGAACATGCAAAATTCACTTATATTCAAAATAGGGATTTTTTAAATTAGCGATCAATTTTAAAAACAAATCACTATATACCTTTTAAAATACGGCGTCTTCCCGTTAACTGAATAAGAAGCTGGCTCGCGCAAGGTATGCGAATAAGTAGTTGGCTCTGAGCAACAAAACTGCTGCGAATAAACAGCTAGGCGAATACGCTTTAAATAAGTAGCTAACTTCAAGCTCGTACATATACAGGTTCTGATTGGTTTGTATCTTGACACTTGGGTGTAATATATTAACATGGACACAAACCTTAAAAAACTCATTGCCATAGCATTCACACGTCTATGACGACTAAGTCGATTAGCACACAAGTGTGAACAACGCATTTCATTTACTGCTTAATTTTTTTTAACAAGATATGCTGTGGAGCTGAATTCAGACTTTCCTGGTGTAGAATCTGTTGTCTGCACACGTGCTTGGGAGAATCGTGAAATTCGTTCTCTCTATTGGATACACTTTACTAGCCACGCCCCGTGCTTCCACTTTGTACAGGAACGCTCTGTCTCCGCCCCCGAAGAAAAATTCTCAGACCACACGTCGGCTTCTGATTGGCCACATCACTTTATCAAATCCAGCTAGCCAATCAGCGGCCGACACGGAGGGATTTTCTCTGTCTTTGCCTGTCTACTTGTGTCTGTGAGCTTGGTGTTTCCGCTTTAGTGAAGATTTGGGCATATGATAGGGTTGCGGATGATGGAAACCTCAAAAATGCAATATTTCATAGGTAAGAGATCCAGCTTTTGAAGATGTGGATACATTTTTTTTTTTAATTCTCTTGTATGGTTTATGTTCACTTGCATCAAAGATGATGGAAATATGATTTGATTAAATTGTCGGTGTGGCCTGTTCTGGGGTTCATCAGCTGCTATTATGTGCTTTGAAGTGTGCAAGGGTATTCAACGTGCAAGTTCTGTGGAAATTTTCTTTGTTAAATGTCAGCTATTTAGTAATAGTGGAGGCTGTGACTTTGCTTATAACTGACGTGTCCATGACACATTTCAAAGAAAAAACGAGGATTTTCTTGCTTCCAAACCCATTCATTTATGCAGAACGTTTTAAAGTAAACATTGTCTTCTTGGTACGTGGAGAAAACTGTATTTTTTTCTTCTTTTGCCGTAACACGTCAGTTTTCTTAAGTGTAAAACTTTAAATTCCTATGTTAAGGACCCGCCCACCTTTTACTTTTTGTTGCCTTCAAACGTGCATCCCTTTAATTGCCCCCTACTATCATTACTTGGCAACCGTTATTTTTTAAGTTGTCTTGGGCTATGATGTTAGTTGTTTTGGATATTTTATGAGGAAGTGCCTACAGTGAAAGGTGCCTTATAAAACCTTTGGTGTCTAACGCCACCATAAAAAATAGTAATGAATTTTTCTTTAACAGCAGCTTCAATGATGCTCGTAATACTCGTGTATGGCCAAAGAAGTATTGATAAGATCTGCTAATTACAGTGTTGCTTATCACTGGAAAATAGCTTAAATATGTGTAGGGCAATGTGCCAAATTAGTACAAGGTGAATCAAAATGTTATGGTCCCTTATTGTGAGATTTGACTTCTCGGGTATCATCTTTATTCCTGTTACATTTAAATTTGTGGAGCAATTTGCATTTCCATTACAAAAGCAAACTATTACTTTGGGTTACCTTAAAGTTAAACATGAGCATCATCAAAATATCATGAACATCACCCCGACATCCTTTTGTATTACATAGATAAACAGAGTGAATTGTTTTTGTTTGCTTCTTGTTCGGTAACAATTTTTTTAATTGCATTGTAGGTTTAAGTTGTGTGACACACTTGCTGTTTATGACGGTGAATGGCTTTTACACATCCAGTGATGACGTTATTGAACTCAGTCCCTCAAACTTCAATAGAGAAGTAATACAGAGTGACAACTTATGGTTGATAGAATTTTATGCTCCTTGGTGAGTGAAAGACAGTACATTCAATCTAATTCTATAGATGTTGTTTAGTTGGTGAAGCAAGTTTTTAACTTGAAAATCTGATGTGCCCGCTCCCCTTTCATTGCCTCTCGTGTAGGTGTGGTCACTGTCAAAGACTTACGCCGGACTGGAAAAAGGCAGCTACAGCTTTAAAAGTAAGAGTGTAATTTTTTAAGTTACTTTGATTGTTTTGTGCAACTCTAGGCAATTTAGTCGGTTTCTTTTTATAATTAAGTACAATTAAAACTGAGTTTTAGAAATGCGTTAAAACAGTTTGTAATTCATTTGAGCTTTGCCACTTAAACATGTCATTTAGTTTTCAAATCTCTTAAGTTTATACCTCTGTATAAGACAAAATAAAGTTGAAGATTTTGATTATTATAAGCGTCTCTGTTCATAAAGAAGAAATAGCAATCACTTGAGGAACTTTTATATTTGGCCACATCACCCACTTTCAAAAGCATGGAAGAAGAAATGATGATTTCCTATATTCACTTAATTCTCCTTTTTCCCCAAATGAGCAGAAAGAAATGCAAACATACCATATAATTGTCATAATAGATGTGAATTTTCTAGCATATTATAAAGAGCGAGGAGACGCTGAAAGGAAACTTTTGTCTAATGTGGTGTGTATTTTTTTTTTTTTTTAAATGTATATATTTGATAATATAGCATCTTACCCACTGCCAGCCCAATGGATTCTCTGCCCATTCAAAAGTAGCTCACTGTCCTTTGATGGACTGCTCACTATTGCTGTGCAAGTTGGGATTCATGTGACTTTGTCAGGCTTGCAGGTTTCACTGGCTCCCCTGCATCTGGCTCTGAAACTGCTCATTTACATGTTGGAATGCCAGCTCGTACTGTTAGTGACTCAGGGCCCAGGCTAATGCAACTTAACAGCGCTGTTACAGTATATGTAAAAGATGTGAAAATATTATAGGCATTATGATTATGTAAAAAAATAGCTATGCAACCACTACATAACTGCCAAACACGAAATGTATTGTAGAAATCTAGTCGCCTACAGTTATGGCCCTTTTAACCATTTTGACCACTTATTTCATTTACCTTTGTTGGGATTAGACATCTTTATAACATTAGGCAAAACAATTAAAAAGCAATTCAATTAATGTTTTGAAAACAATCATTCCATTGTAACTGTGTAATTTTAACTCTTGTCAGATTCAGCTACTTTCCTACAAGATTTGGATCTTTAAGAGGTGATCTGCATTTAGAAATGTTATTAAGCAAATACATTCACTTGGGAGTTCACTTCTACAATAATAAAAAGATGAATTCATTTGTTGAATTTAACAGGGTGTTGTAAAAGTTGGTGCAGTGAATGCAGATGAACACAAAAGTTTGGGTGCTCAGTATGGTATTAAAGGCTTTCCAACCATTAAAGTCTTTGGTCTTAACAAAAACAGTCCTGAAGATTATCAAGGTATGTTATTTGTCTTTCTTAGAACATTTCCGGTAATGTTGAAATTCTTACAGTGCATCCGGAAAGTATTCACAGCGCATCACCTTTTGCACATTTTGTTATGTTACAGCCTTATTCCAAAATGGATTAAATTCATTTTTTTCCTCAGAATTCTACACACAACACCCCATAATGACAATGTGAAAAAAGTTTGCTTGAGGTTTTTGCAAATTTATTAAAAATAAAAAAAACTGAGAAATCACATGTACATAAGTATTCACAGCCTTTGCTCAATACTTTGTCGATGCACCTTTGGCAGCAATTACAGCCTCAAGTCTTTTTGAATATGATGCCACAAGCTTGGCACACCTGTCCTTGGCCAGTTTTGCCCATTCCTCTTTGCAGCACCTCTCAAGCTTCATCAGGTTGGATGGGAAGCGTCGGTGCACAGCCATTTTAAGATCTCTCCAGAGATGTTCAATTGGATTTAAGTCTGGGCTCTGGCTGAGCCACTCAAGGACATTCACAGAGTTGTCGAAGCCACTCCTTTGATATCTTGGCTGTGTGCTTAGGGTCGTTGTCCTGCTGAAAGATGAACTGTCACCCCAGTCTGAGGTCAAGAGCGCTCTGGAGCAGGTTTTCATCCAGGATGTCTCTGTACATTGCTGCAGTCATCTTTCCCTTTATTCTGACTAGTCTCCCAGTCCCTGCCACTGAAAAACATCCCCACAGCATGATGCTGCCACCACCATGCTTCACTGTAGGGATGGTATTGGCCTGGTGATGAGCGGTGCTTGGTTTCCTCCAAACGTGACACCTGGCATTCACACCAAAGAGTTCAATCTTTGTCTCATCAGACCAGAGAATTTTGTTTCTCATGGTCTTCGAGTCCTACAGGTGCCTTTTTGCAAACTCCAGGCGGGCTGCCATGTGCCTTTTACTAAGGAGTGGCTTCCATTTGGCCACTCTACCATACAGGCCTGATGGGTGGATTGCTGCAGAGATGGTTGTCCTTCTGGAAGGTTCTCCTCTCTCCACAGAGGACCTCTGGAGCTCTGACAGAGTGACCATCGGGTTCTTGGTCACCTCCCTGACTAAGGCCCTTCTCCCCCGATCGCACAGTTTAGATGGCCAGCCAGCTCTAGAAAGAGTCCTGGTGGTTTCTAACTTCTTCCACTTACGGATGATGGTGGCCACTGTGCTCTTTGGGACCTTCAAAGCAGCAGTAATTTTTCTGTAAACTTCCCCAGATTAGACAATTCCTTTGACTTCATGCTTGGTTTGTGCTCTGACATGAACTGTCAACTGTGGGACCTTATATAGACAGGTGTGTGCCTTTCCAAATCCTGTCCAATCAACTGAATTTACCACAGGTGGACTCCAATTAAGCTGCAGAAACATCTCAAGGATGATCAGGGGAAACGGGATGCACCTGAGCTCAATTTTGAGCTTCATGGCAAAGGCTGTGAATATTTATGTACATGTGCTCTCTCAATTTTTTTATTTTTAATAAATTTGCAAAAACCAAGTAAATTTTTTCACGTTGTCATTATGGGGTGTTGTGTGTAGAATTCTGAGGAAAAAAATGAATTTAATCCATTTTGGAATAAGGCTGTAACATAACAAAATGTGGAAAAAGTGATGCGCTGTGAATACTTTCCGGATGCACTGTATAAAGCATTCTAATGGGGTTTGTTTACTTAAAAGGTGCTAGGACAAGCCAAGCAATTGTTGATTCAGCTCTCAATTCCCTGAGGTCTATGGTCAAGAGTAGACTTGATGGGAAAAGCAGTGGTTCAGATCATGGCAGACAGGTATGGTAAATTTTGATGAATTTTAAAGTTGATTGTTAAAATGGCTTTGGTGTTAAACTTCCTGCTTATGTTGTTAAATCTATAACGTGTACTGAACAGCAGTAAATCAGATGTATTGGTGCATCTCTTAACACTAGAATTACCAGAGTCTACGAAAAAACTCGTAGATCCAGCCCACCTTAAAACCGTTCTCACCTCTCTTTTGTCTTCTAAATGTGCCGATTAAGAGGAGCAGCAAGCAGCCGGCTATTCCATCCCCCACCGTCGCAGAACGTTCACTAAGTTTTCCCAGCTCATGCCTTGTTTGATTATCTGGGAGTGACTGAACTGCTGGAGTTTTAGAATAGAAATAATAGATCATTATTTGGAATACATGCATTTCATGCGTGTTCCGTTTCTACAGTAATCTGTGTAAACACATTGCTAAAACAAACTTTTTCATATTTTAGTAATAAATGTTACAAAATGTAGGCATAAACTATAGAATCTGTGAAGCCTGAAGTCCAAACATCAAATAAACACTTTTACAAAAGGTTCAAGGATGATACAACAGCTTCCGTGGCTTAACCCTACGGTTTGCTGACTTGGAGCACCGCTGCCTTACTGTGCCACAGAGACGCGAGTTCGATTCCCAGCTTTGAAGAAAGTGTTTTTTTTTTCCTCAAACGGACATTGAATTTATAAATTGGTATGCACTGTAAATCGTTAACTTTAAAATGTCAATCGCGGTTATTTCTGTTGATTAATTCATGCTTTTTTACTTAGAGTCAGAACAGGAGCTTTTTCAGCTTATTCAGCTTCTGATCTGACTCAAACAGCGCCAGTATAACTTCACACCCGATCTGACGCTGTTCGTTTTCAAATAATATTGCATTACTTCGACGATGTTTTCTGATTGGTTCTATTCGTGTCATAAAATGATTTCTTCAAAACATCACATATATTTGTCTCTTTCTTTTTTTAAAATGTGCGTTGTAGCACTCAGCAACTGGCCACCTGCATGTTCTTGCGCACACTGAATAAGACAGCGCTATATGCAATCATCAGATTCAAATATTAACAGTTATATAGCACAGAATGGAAATCGGCAGTTCTTAGCTTTCCACCACGCAAGCTGTCATATCAACCGCCTACTGTAACTTGCTTTCTTTTTTTTTCGGTTATAGTCTTGAATAAAAGTGCACTTGTTTTATTATACTTTTACATCAACATATGTTCCTGTGTTTGAGCTACATGGGCATACTTAAAAAATACACGTATAATGCAACAAAGTGCATGCAGACACTTCAGTTCGCAAGCATTGGTACGACAATGCAGCCACAAGTACACTGCAGAGCTTTAGCGCGTCTTTATGTGAAAACAACAGTATCAGATGGGGAGTGTCTGATGATTGCATATAGCGCTGAACTTACTGCTCTTTACTATGCTTTCCTCTGCATGTCCTGGAGTACAAAAGAAACAGCATACAGCAACACGTGGGGACTGGCAAGATTGTGGGGGAAAAAAAACACGAGGTCGTATGTATTGTGATACACTGCAGAACTATAGCGCGTCTTTATGTGAAAACAGCAGTGTCAGGTGGGGGGCGGTAGGGATGGATCCTGAACGCGACTGAGACAATGAAAAGTGAATTAAAAAAAATAAAGCTAACCTTTACAAATATCATAAATTACACCGGCTGTTACAGACTGAAATCAAATGTATCTTTTTATTCTAAAATAGTGAAAATAAGAACACTTCTCAAAAGGGAGTTGTGCAGGATCGAACTCATGACCTTCTGATTCCCAGTCAGCGACTGATACCGTTGCGCCACGGAAGCAGTGATAGCTAATGAGTGTCAATGTCTCATACTAAGGCGGGTTTTTTTGGCGGTGGCTTTTTTTTTTTTGTACCTTTTGTGAAAGTGTTTCTTTGATATTTGGACTTCAGGCTTCATACATTATATAGTTTATGCCTACATTTTGTCATTTGCTACTAGAATATATAAAACGTTTCTGTTTTTACAATGTGTTTACACAGATTACTGTAGAAATGCAACACACATGAAATGCGTGTGTTTCAAATAACAATCTATTATTTCTACTCTAAAACTCCACTTCACTCCCAGATAATCAATCAAGGCCTGAGCTGGGAAAAGCTCGTTTACGTTCTAAGTCGTTGGGGGGATGGAATAGCCGGCTTCTGGCAGCATGTCTTTATCAGTACATTTAGATGACAAAAGACGCTGGCGGAGAGGTGAGAAAGGTTTTAAGAAGCGATTTAAGGTGGGCCGGATCTACGAGTTTTTTCGTAGGCTCTGGTAATTCTAGTGTTAAGGAGAAATTCAACAAAGAATGTATAAAATGTATTTCAGGTTAACATAAAATATAGATTCTTTTTAATACTTTCTAAAGATTTTCTATGTAAAATGTTTGATTGATCAGAAGATAATGGATTTTTTCCCCTCCTCACCAGCAGAGCAGTGGAAGTAAAAAGGACGTTGTTGAGCTCACAGATGATAACTTTGACAAAAATGTGTTGGACAGTGATGCTATCTGGATGGTGGAATTCTTTGCACCTTGGTGTGGCCATTGTAAAAAGTATGTATTGCTTGGGGGTGTTTTTGTGTACGTGAATGGATTGTTGCCGTGGGAGTTATGTTTCAGATTGTTTATATTGGCTTGATGTATTGTTGTGGAAAATTAGAAAATGTACTAATTGGAGCTAACAAAATGGTTCATTGTACCATGTTTTTACAGTGAGTAGGTAGTGTAGCAGCAGAAACAAACGCATGGACCTCCTAGCTGCTCTTAACCAAATTTCTTGTTACTGCTTCCTATTTTGACATGTCCAGAAATGTCCTTTGTAGACAGGTGGGCATAGGAAATGTGAAAAAAAAAAAAAAATCTTTTTTAGAATGATGCAAGGCTCCAGCACTTTGACTGGACCATTCCCTGCCCTTTTTTGGGTGATATTAATGCAGATCTCCAATTCAGAATCCTGAATTCCAATTTTAAACCATGTAAACTGCATTACAGTGTATTCTTGGTAAATTTGTTATTCCCGTTGTACTCACTGGCTATAAACATGACAGATGTAGCACTCTGTTAAGATAATGTTCAATTCACTGATCGTGGGTTTCACGTAGCACCCATTAATAAATATTGCTTTAAAAATGAGTTTAGGATTTAAACAGTCAAAATAATGTGAACTGTGATGCTAAATCAGTTTAGGTGGAAATCCACCTAGAGCCTTTTTTAGCAGCATCAGGTATGAGACCACATTTATTCTCGCTAAGCTAATTTAGAATTGCTACTCTGAGTATACACTTTATATATTGAACTTAGTGTCACACATTAACAAGGCTAGAAGTCAAATTCATGGTCTCTGAATTTGTAAAGCAAAAATGCCTACTGTAGTGATATCCGCCTCCCAAACATGTATTTTCCTGTTAAATAATGTGAATTATATTTCAATTAGTGAGCCTTTATTGAGGGCATAATGTCCCAGAGGTTCTTAATTGGATTTAGGTCCGAGGAACGTACAGGCTAGTCAATGGCATCCATGCCTTCATCAACCAGGAACTGCCTACACACGTTGGTTACATGAGACCAAGCATTTGCCTGCATCAGAAGGAACCCAGAGCTCACTGCACTAGAGTAAAGTCTGACAATGGCTCGGAGGATTTCATCCTGTTACTTAACAGCAGTCAGGGTACAGTAGCCTAGCATGTGGAGGTCTGTTTGAAGGTATGACTCCCCAGCCTATCACTGACCCATTGCCAAACTGGTCATGGTGGATGATGTTGAAGTCTGCAAAACATTCACTATGGCGTCTACAGACTCTTTCACGTCTATCATGTGCTTGGTATGAGCCAGCTGAAGGTCATTTTGTAAGGCTATGGCAGTCAGTATTCCTCTTATCCCTCCTTGTGCAAAGGAGCAGATACCAGTCCTGCCACTAGGTTGATGCCATCCTAATGCCCTGTTCAGCTCTCGTCATGTAATGGCCTGTCTCCTAGTATCTCCTCTGTGCTTTTGAGACCTTCTTGTGATGACACTTATGGATGTGCCATCCTGGATGACCTGCATTACCTGTGCAACCTGAATTGGCTGAAGGTGGTTCTTCCTGTTGTCTCCACTTTCTTTTGCAACAAAGCAGGTGAAGTTAAGTTGATTCACAATTGCTTATGTTTCCTCACTGGACAGATTGATATCCCTGAGGTTTAACCGACTTGATGTTAGAATGATAAAGTGTTTCCTTAATTTTTCTGAGCAGTATATTATAACAGTCTCCAAATATGAGCATGTGCAGTTTTTTGCTGTATTTTGCTCTATTAATTGAATTTGCGTAATTTGTGCAGATGAGAATGATTGACAGAATGATTGAACCCCTGTTCATTGGGATTTACCCCGGTAGACGAAAGGGTAGTCTCCCTCCGCCTTCGGGTGGGGGGACGGGTCCTAACTGTTTGTGCGTATGCACCGAACAGCAGTTCGGAGTACCCACCCTTTTTGGAGTCCCTGGAGGGGGTGCTAGAGGGCATACCTTCTGGGGACTCCCTCGTTCTGCTGGGAGACTTCAATGCTCAACGTGGGCAATGACCGTGAGACCTGGAAGGGCGTGATTGGGAGGAATGGCCCCCCTGATGTGAACCCGAGCGGTGTTTTGTTACTAGACTTCTGTGCTCGTCACGGATTGTCCATAACGAACACCATGTTCAAGCATAGGGGTGTTCATATGTGCTCTTGGCACCAGGACACCCTAGGCCTCCGTTCGATGATCGACTTTGTGGTCGTGTCGTCGAACTTGCGGCCACATGTCTTGGACATTCGGGTGAAGAGAGGGGCGGAGCTGTCAACTGATCACCACCTGGTGGTGAGTTGGCTTCGATAGTGGGGGAGGATGCCGGTCAGGCCTGGTAGGCCCAAACGTGTTGTGAGCGTCTGCTGGGAATGTCTGGCAGAGCCCCCTGTCAGAAGTAGCTTCAACTCCCACCTCCGGCAGAACTTCTACTACATCCTGAGGGAGGTGGGGGACATTGAGTCCGAATGGGCCATGTTCCGTGCCTCTATTGTTGAGGCAGCTGACCGGAGCTGTGGCCGTAAGGTGATCGGTGCCTGTCGTGGCGGCAATCCCCGAACCCGCTGGTGGACACCGGCGGTGAGGGATGCCGTCAAGCTGAAGAAGGAGTCCTACAGGACCCTTTTGTCGTGTGAGACTCTGGAGGCAGCTGATAGGTACCGGCAGGCCAAGCGGAATGCGGCTTTGGTGGTTGCTGAGGCAAAAACTCGGGCGTGGGAGGAGTTTGGGGAGGCCATGGAGAACGACTTTCAGACGGCTTCGAGGAGATTCTGGTCCACCGTCCGGCGTCTCAGTTGGGGGAAGCAGTGCAGTGTCAACACTGTATATGGTGGTGATGGTGCGCTGCTGACCTCGACTCGGGACGTTGTGGGTCGGTGGGGGGAGTACTTCGAAGACCTCCTCAATCCCACTAACATGCCTTCCAATGAGGAAGCAGAGCCTGGGGACTCAGAGGTGGGCTCCCCCGTCTCTGGGACTGAGGTCACCGAGGTGGTCAAAAAACTCCTTGGTGACAGGGCCCCGGGGGTGGATGAGATACGCCCGGAGTTCCTCAAGGCTCTGGATGTTGTAGGACTGTCTTGGTTGACAAGCATCTGCAACATCGCATGGACATCAGGGACAGTGCCTCTGGATTGGCAGACCGGGGTGTTGGTCCCGCTCTTTAAGAAAGGGGACCGGAGGGTGTGTTCCAACTACAGAGGGATCGCACTCCTCGGCCTCCCTGGAAAAGTCTATTCAGGGGTCCTGGAGAGGAGGGTCCGTCGGATAGTTGAGCCTCGGACTCAGGAGAAACAGTGTGGTTTTTGTCCTGGTCGCAGAACAGTGGACCAGCTCTACACCCTTAGCAGTGTCCTGGAGGGTGCATGGCAGTTTGCCCAACCAGCCTACATGTGTTTTGTGGACTTGGAAAAGGCATTTGACCGTGTCCCTCGGGGAATCCTTTGGGGGGGTACTCCGAGAGTATGGGGTACCGGACCCCCTGATAAGGGCTGTTCGGTCCCTGTACGATCGGTGCCAGAGCTTGGTCCACATTGCCGGCAGTAAGTCGAACCTGTTTCCAGTGAGAGTTGGACTCCGCCAGGGCTGCCCTTTGCCACCGATTCTGTTCCTAACTTTTATGGACAGAATTTCTAGGCGAAGCCAGGGTGTTGAGGGGGTCCGGTTTGGTGGACTCAGGATTGGGTCACTGCTTTTTGCAGATGATGTTGTCCTGTTTGCTTCATTAGGCCGTGATCTTCAGCTCTCTCTGGAACGGTTCGCAACCAAGTTTGAAGCGGCAGGGATGGGAATCGGCACCTCCAAATCCGAGACCATGGTCCTCAGCCGAAAAAGGGTGGAGTGCCCTCTCAGGGTTGGTAGCGAGATCCTGCCCCAAGTGGAGGAGTTCAAGTATCTCGGGGTCTTGTTCACGAGTGAGGGAAGAATAGAGCGTGAGATCGACGGGCGGATCGGTGCGGCGTCCGCAGTGATGCGGGCTCTGCATCGGTCTGTCGTGGTCAAATTTACCAGTCGATCTATGTTCCTACCCTCACCTATGGTCATGAGCTATGGGTAGTGACCGAAAGAACAAGATCGCGATTACAAGCGGCTGAAATCAGTTTCCTCCTCAGGGTGTCTAGGCTTTCCCTTAAAGATAGGGTGAGAAGCTCAGTCATCCGGGAGGGGCTCAGAGTAGAGCCGCTGCTCCTCCGCATCGAGAGGAGTCAGGTGAGGTGGCTCGGGCATCTGATCAGGATGCCTCCTGGACGCCTCCCTGGTGAGGTGTTCCGGGCACGTCCAACCAGGAGGAGGCCCTGGGGAAGACCCAGGACACGCTGGAGGGACTATGTCTCTCGGCTGGCCTGGGAACGCCTTGGGATTCTCCCGGAAGAGCTAGAAGAAGTGGCCGGGGAGAGGGAAGTCTGGGCATCTCTGCTCAAGCTGCTGCCCCCGCGACCCGACTTCGGATAAGCGGAAGAGGATGGATGGATGGATGGAGAATGATTGACAAAGAAGTAACTGTGTGTTTTGCTTATTTTAGCTTAGGGATATACAGAGCAGAATATACTCTCTTTCAGTCTGAATATAGAATGTTTACTGATATAGCAGGGTCTGTTCTACAGGATATTAATATCCTAGGAGTACAGCAAAATCTGAAAATGAAAGTGTTTTTTCCTTCCCCTAATTGTAATAGGTAAGGAAAAGTGAGTGTTAGTGAGTTTAAGTATTGCTGTGTGTGTGTCTGTAATAGCAGGGATAGGCAGAAACAGCAGCCAAAGATTGTGCCAGAAAAGAACGGGTTGCTGAATAACCTTTTTTTTTGTCTGCCTATAGATATTGTTGCTGTATAGCTGGCAGGTGTTTTTAACCAGCATGATGTACAAATTAGTCCATTGTACATAGTTTAGCAAGCTCCATTTTACAAAATGTACCTAAATTTCTGCACTCCAAGCCAACCTGCCGAGAACACTGTTGACTAATAATAAATTGAAATGTTTCATCAACTTTTATTAAAATTTTTACAAGAGTAGCCAATCATTCATGATACATGGACAGCTTCCGTTGTGCTGTGGGTACAACTGCCGACTTACAATTCAGAGGTTGTGAGTTCAAAACCAGCTCCCCCACAAATTTACCATTTAAGCGGCGTGAGCATGGGAAAGGCGCTGTATAAATGAAGTAGTATTATTACATGACTTTTTTTTTTGTTTAAGCCTTGAGCCTGAGTGGGCAGCTGCTGCATCTGATGTAAAAGAACAAACAAAAGGCAAAGTGAAGTTGGCTGCCGTAGATGCTACTGTCCATCAAGAGTTGGCTAGCAGATATGGGGTAGGTTTTTATAATTTTTTTAATTTTATTTAAATGTTCAACTTCTTTCTTACCATTGCCATTATTTCTAACCCACTGTTGGTCTTATGCTGGTTCTTATGTTAGAATGTGTAGTAAAGTTTTGATTTTGTTCATTTCTCATTTCAAGTGTATGTTTTCCTCCAAGCAAATTTAAATAATTTTAAGTTCATATGCACAAAGTTTGTAAAATAGGATTAGACTGAAGAATATTTAATTTTACGTATGAAAAATAATTTTTCTTGTTGGGAAGGAGCTAAAAATCTATATTGACTTTGCAGTTAAAACTGATCGTGGCATCCTAATCAATCTTAGTTATTGGTAGGACCTTTAGGAATTCAGAAAACCAGTTACAATAAATTGACCTGATTTTTTTGGATAAATTACTTCACGATGTAGTCGGTGAAAATTAAACTTTTTTAGGGAGAAAATGAAAAGGCTAAGCATGATGTGAACCTATGTTTTTATGTAACCATGACTGAGTTACACTTGTTCTTGCTGGAAAAATTATATATTTTTAACAACAATATTTTGGAATGAGACATCTGTCAAACTGTATATAGTTGATGATACCGATTTTTAACTATTCTCTAACCTAACCGTTGCCAAGCTTAATATAATTGGTTGCGTAATTTTTTTAGCATCTGATTCAATCTGGCATTTCCTATTATTACTCTGAACATAATTTGTAAAACCCTATTGAAGATTTCTGCATATTCTTTCAAAAAATGTAACTTGGCACCCATGGGAAAAACCCTTTTGTCTGTGTTGTTGCCATGTTATTGGTGTGAAACTTTCTGAGCAATGTTGAAATGTTAACAATGGCCAAAACATTATTCCAGATCCGAGGATTTCCTACAATTAAAATCTTTCGTAAAGGTGAAGAACCAGAAGATTATAATGGTGGAAGGACCCGGTCTGACATTGTGGCTTCTGCTCTTGATCTCTTCTCTGAGAATGCACCACCACCAGAACTGCTAGAGGTATGCTGTAGACAAGCTGTTTCACTATTGAAAGTGTAGGTTTGTGTGGTGTGCTTTTTTTTTTTTTGTTTGTTTTTTTATATAAATTATATAAACAAATTCAGGTTTGCTAACTTCATGCCCAATCAATTTAATGATAAATCAGTAGTAAGATTGGGGATGTAGCTCAGTGGTAGAGCGCATGCTTTACATGTATGAGGCCCCGGGTTCAATCCCCGACATCTCCAAACTTCTTTTAGGGCGGAGTGGTGGCTCTGAGGCAAAGGATCTGCGCTGGTATCCCGAAGGCTGCCGGTTCGAATCCCGGTCACTGCCAAAAAGAGATCCTACTCTGCTGGGCCCTTGAGCAAGACCCTTAACCTGTAAATTGCTCCAGGGGCGCTGTACAATGGCTGACCCTGCGCTCTGACCCCATGGGGTATGCAAAAACTACCAAATTCCTAATACAAGTAATTGCATAATGCGAAATAAAGAAAAAAAAAAAAAAAAAAAAAAGCAAGCATTTTAAAGTATTCCAGATTAGGAAGTTGCCAGTGAATACTATATAGTGTCTTTTTCCACTCACATCTATAAAATTTATCTAAGTTGAAGAAGAGACTTTTCACGCAGAACGTCAAATGTGCTGCAAAATTTAAATAGAAATTCCTTTTAAAAATTTGGTGAACTCAGGGTGTGTTGTATTCCAACATCCTTATTTTGAAGAGCGTAGTAATATAGAGGGGCAACACTCCCCATCAGTGGGTGATCAGCGGATGGAGGAAAATTTTTCATTTTATAGTTTTAACACTTTGGCTGATGGTTTTTTTCAGTTGGATTTAATATTAATATTTAGTACAAATACTATAAAAAATATAAATTTTTAATACACGCATACAATTTTTATAAAGATCTTAAGTCATTACTTACTACTCAACCCCCCCATATTTATGTAATGTCTGTCATTTAAGCCAACTCCTTGCATATGCAGTCTCCCACATATAGACTGAAGTAGGAATAGAATCCATTTGGCTAGAGGCTCGTCTATTAAACAGCCTCTTCAAATATCTAAACTTGAAGGAAGTGGCATATTAAAAAAATGGATAGATTTTTAAAGATTATTGTTGTGCATGTAATCTTAACGTCATCTCTATCATAGATGCACATAAACTACAAAAAACTGCTGAAAGTTT
This sequence comes from Erpetoichthys calabaricus, assembly GCF_900747795.2. Lineage (NCBI taxonomy): Eukaryota > Metazoa > Chordata > Cladistia > Polypteriformes > Polypteridae > Erpetoichthys > Erpetoichthys calabaricus. The sequence continues at coordinate 62,769,390 of NC_041396.2, forward strand.
CTGCTGTGATTTTAGAAGAGGAAAATGATTTCAGTTTACCTTGTTGTTTTTAGAATGGTTTTATTTTGTTTACATTTTTATGTAACTTTCATCCCCAATCTAAAAGCATGTTTGACCAAGTGTTCAGTCTGATTGGGCCTAGTAAGTGTGAATGTGGATATGTCTGTGATAGACTGGTATCCTCGCAAGTATTTTTGTGTGGTAACGTATAAGGTAAAATCCTTTATATTTGTGTTTTCATACAGATCCTCAATGAAGATGTTTTACAAAAGGCTTGTGAAGAGTATCAGCTTTGCATCATTTCTGTTTTGCCACACATTCTCGATACAGGTAGCTGTTGTGTTTATTGATGCTGTATTTGATGGGTGTGTGGTAGGAGTGTCCGATATGTATCATCTACAATAATAACTTATTTTAACGATGTGTGAGTTGAAATTGTGTATGTCACTCACTTTGCAAAAAACAATGAAAAATGCACCTTGTGAGTCCAAGCATTCACTGTCTTATGTAATCTAACAGGATAGATTACTGCACATGCGCAAGGTGAGTGCATAAGTGGACAAGGTCCTTGTTGTGGGTCACGGGATGTGGCGAAGATGGAGCTCAGGAGAGAGAGGTGCAGAGCTCAGATGGGCATACAAATACACAGCTGGGTTAGGATGTCAAATGTGGGTGGCTCGGAGTTTGTCGCTTCCATCCCATTTTGATGGCAAGGTGGAGGGTGGGATATATGCGCTGTGATCCATTATCTTGATTGTTAAATTGTTGTTTAAGTTTAATTGCTTTATCGATTTTGTAATCTGATTGATTATTACATGTGTAAAGATAATAAATTTACAATCAACTTTTGTGACCTGTCCAACTACACTGAACAAACAGGCCCTAGCCCAATATTATTTGATTATGTTTACCTTTCTAAGTCACCTTGGATAAAGGAGTCTGCCAAGCAAACAAATGTAAATTAGTATTTTATTACCTTTTAGATTCATATTTTGTTTACATTAAGAATAGGTGTCTGTTTAAAATGCTCTTGTTATAATAGTTTGTTGGTCTTGGTGCAATTTTTTGAGTAAATCCTGTAGGCCACTTTGAAATGGTTTACTCATACTTGGGCAGGGAAAAGGCGCTATAAAAATGTATTACTTGTACGGTTTGATCTCAGATTGGTGATTTTAATGATTTTTGTTAGTTTTAAGTAAGTAAATAAGATCCATTTTCCTTAACGGTTTCCATTAATCTCATTAGTAAACTACAATTAGTATCCCATTACCAAGACCAGCCTAGATCAATAAGACTTTTTACAAACATGGTTTTAAAGGATGCAAAATATCTTCTCATTATCGTTATCGTCAAAGTCCCAGAAAATATCAATATTTTTGCCATTATCGCACAAACTAGGGTCTGGTGGTTTACTAAACATCCCCAACACACCCACTATATCAGTTTTAATGATTATGTAAACTGGCTGATTTAGATTTTTGACTATAGCTCATAACGGGAAGGAGTTTTGCATCTGTCATATTTGCTATGAGAATAATACTTTAGGAGTGCAACTTGCTGATTTTCAGGCCAGCAAACCATTTAAGTTTCGCATGGGGGAAATCAAACCAAGGTGGTAAAATTTTAATATTCTGTTCATAAACTAAAACTAAAGTTCATCCATCCATCCATCCATCCATTTTCTAACCCGCTGAATCCGAACACAGGGTCACGGGGGTCTGCTGGAGCCAATCCCAGCCAACACAGGGCACAAGGCAGGAAACAATCCCGGGCAGGGTGCCAACCCACTTGTATTAAAAAAAAAAAAAAACGGAACTCCTTAAGTATTTCTTTAATTGTAATTTTATTCTGAAGCATTGTCAAGTTGATGCAGGATAAATTATTAAATTATAAGAGCTAGAATTTCTTTAATCCAGCCATTCCTTTTCTGAATCTGCTTGTATTTTAGTACAGAATTGCACTCTTATTTCACCAATTTACTTCCAGCCAATGGTTGGAAATTTCCTTCCCCTTCATATGGCTAGCAGTTATGGGCAAACTGTACTGCCATGTACATTGAACTTTTTGTTCAAACACACCGTGTCTGAGCTACAGTATGTCCCTCCAATAGATACGCTGCAAGTTATTGTGCTATATTGTAATGCTTGGTGGATCTTTTGCAGTTTCTAACTGAGCACCTGGAGCAGTAACAGTGACCAGGGGATGGGGTACACTGAGACATGGACAAAAATAACTGCTTTTAAAGCAGTGGCACAGAATTGCACTTGAAAGCTGTGCTGATCAGCATTACTCACAAGCCTATGGTGTTTACGCACATGTGTGCACACACACACACTCTGTCTCTCTCTAGGCAATGAATACGCCTCCCTTGCCAACTCATTTGTAATAAATGCTGAAACTAATTCACTTTTCTGTGCAACACTTAAACTCGTGTATTAATCCACTTGGGGCAGTCCCTTAGCTTATTGCACATTGAATTAACAGTATTGCTGGATTTATTTTGGAGCACTTATTTACAATGGGCAAGAAATTATTACCTTATATAGATTGAAGATTAATATGTTTGTTTTTACTGTTTTTAGGAGCTGTTGGTAGAAATACATATTTGGATGTCATTAGGCGAATGGCTGATAAATACAAGAAAAAGATGTGGGGGTGAGTCTGCCCATTTTATTTTTTATTTACTCTTTATCTGAAATTGAAAAATAAAGTGAAAAGTTATTTTACCCAGGACAGTTGGGAATTAACCTCAAGTTCTGAAACTGCATTTGTAAAATAGCAAATATATCAATAAAAATTAAATCCTGTAGTTTGATTCATGTATGACACATTTACAGTACTTCTGCATTATCCATATTACTAACCGAGAATGCTAAACCGGATGATGGACGCAGGCACATCCGGCCATGGGCCGTAGCTGCAAAAAGACGTACTGCGCAGGCGCAAGAAAGGGCGGACGGGATACACACTAAGAGGGGGATTTAACAAGCCCCTGAAACACAAAAAAAAAGAACACAAAACCACCCCACACACCCTACAAGCAACGGACGGGACACACACAAAGAGGGGGATTCAACAAGCCCCTGGAACACAAAACGAAAGAAGACGCTCGCGCAACAACAATCCTCACCCACACCCCCCCCCCCCCCCCCAAATCAATAAGAAGTGACACCCAAAGCCACATATCTAAAGGAAACGTCCATATTAAACATACGTCATCTCAAAACCTTCACACTAGGCAGCATAGGTGGATCTCATTAAAATAAAGCACTATTAACCGTTCAACTGGAGAAAAGGCTCCATATTAACTGAGTGCGATCCTCCTTATTACTTATACATATTTCGCACGCTGAGGAACAAACAAGTCATGCATACACGGTCACGGGTACAAAACGATTCGGATCGGATAACGGGACCAAACACACGAACACGAATGAAACCAAAAAAATACACGGCGGCGCATACAATGCGCTTCGGAAAATACGTGAGAAAAAATGTCTCGGATCAAAAAACGCAAAGCTCAAGTAACCCCGTTACAGAGACGTGCCCAAATGAACAGACACATTGAACGTAGATGCATACAGCGCGCGTCTCAAAGTGCTGCATCAAAACAAGCACGATTTCAAAAGAAAGAGCTCGCGTCTCAGACATACAAAAAAGGGAGCAAAGCAACGCGCATATGACCGGCCAGAAAACAAGCAAGCAGGACTCAAAAAGCAGAAAGCTCAACTGACCGACATACAAAAACGGACAAGGCACGATACAAACAATGCACGACGTAGAGTGCAACGGACTTTGCGCAAAGCGGAGGCGGATCAATTAAAAATCAAAAATAGCGCGTCACAAATAATGGACATGCAACAACGCGGCACTCAAACACCACAAGCAAAACATACCTGTCGCAGATATCAACACCAGACGTCTGCTAAACGCTTACGCCAGTTGGCTGACAACGCTTTCAATAATGAGTCCACTATTGAGGAAAATTCATTGGGATTAATGAATGTCATTTGCAATCATTGTCATTCACTTAACTTCACAGAAGAAACAACTGGCAATACAAATAATGAATTTACACGTTGTTGTCAAAAGGGGCAGATTAGACTGCTTCCTTTACATTCATATCCTGAATATCTACAGAAGCTTCTAACTAAGGATGTGCCTGAAAGTAAAAACTTTATGAACTGCATTAGATCCTACAATAGTTCATTTGCTTTTGCATCTACCGGAGTACATATCAGGCCACCAAAAGGCAATGGCCCATACTGCTTTCGCATATGTGGTTAACACAACGCACTATATTATGTCCAAAAAATATTAATGTTAATCACATTATTAACCAGGTCATTTCATTACTTCCTGGAGAGACACGGCTCTTTCTAAGCTCTGACAAAGTTGACTCTGATGACGACAATGAACATCTGAATTTCCCATTAGAATATTTGAACACTATTAACCCGGACGAATGACCACAACACAACCTTACCCTTAAAAACGGAACAATAATCATGCTATTAAGAAACCTTAACACTAAACAGGGTTTATGCAATGGCACACGGTTAGTCGTCAACACCATAACACACGATGTTATTCAAGCAACAGTTCTTTCAGATTCACATGCTAACAATACTGTTCTCATTCTTGGAATTGACCTTACGAGTTCTGACCTAGAATTACCTTTTACATTGAAACACCGACAGTTCCCCATTAAACCTGCATTTGCAATGACCATCAACAAATCACAAGGACAAACCATGGACAAGGTTGGCATCTACCTCTCTGAGCCCGTTTTTGGACATGGACAAGTTTAATTTGCCTTCTCATGTGTTCGACGTTCATCTCACATTAAAGTTAAAATTAAAAATGATCCATGCCAAGGAAGACTCATTCAAAGACAAGACACCATCTTTACTACTAATGTTGTATACAGAGAAATATTCCAATAAAACATTACTCTATGCCAAACACTCTATTTTGTATTTATATAGGCATCATCCAAACCTGCACACTATTCTATATCTAATTCATACATCTCACTCTTTGTCATGCCCCAACGCCAGGGGTTGGCGAGCGAAGCGAGCAGGGGGCGGAGCCCCCTAGTTAAACATAAAATATACTGAGCCTTCGCTGCATGAAATCTAGACCTGTCACACAAAGGGTATATTGGAAGAAGTGGCATAATTCTTTGTAATTGTACATCTTTTATTACGCTGTATTGGCTGAAACTTCCTAGCAGTATCCAGTTCTATTAGTTTGTTTGGTTTCTAAAGCATATATTTTAAATCCAAGTCCTTTAAGCATTAAGCACTATTATGTCTTTTATAAAATGTCTTACTATAAAGTGACGCATTTTCATTCATGCTTGTAGAAAATTGCATTGCTTAATGTATGCAAGCAGTGGAACATTTTGTCATTAGCGATGTGGCAGAGAGACTTGGGCTTTTTATGTCAATGTGTTTTCCCCTAAACAGATTACTTTATAGTATAATAGGACATGTTTATGTAGCCTGTTTAACTTAACATGTAAAGCATGTTTTACTCAAATTCGTAAATCCTTCAATTTTCATTTTGTGACCTAAATCTAGTTTTTAGTAAATGACCCAAGCAAACATTTCGTTAAGTAAATCGTATCTATTTGAAATTGATCACTTATATATCATTTATAAATTCTATTTAAGTTTGCACAACAGTTTGCGTTGTTGTGAACGCTGCGACACATATTTCCTATGGTTACTAATATTCAATAAGTATTGTATAGCCTGTTTTTAGCTTGAATTTCTGTTTTAATCTTGGATAGCAAGTCGTCTAAGTTAAACCTCGAAAAAGCAACTGTAAACCCAAAAAATGCCACCACTCTTAATTATGGAATGAGATTTCTGGTAGCTGCTATTCATGCATTTCTCCTGTTTTACACTAGATTAAGATTTTTGAAATTTGTAGGGCCAACCAGATGTTCTTTTTTCAAATATCAGGTTTTTTTTTTTGTTTACACTTACTGTCCTGTGGATGTTAGAAGCTCAAGCTTTGCCTCTAAAGAAGACTTATTTTTCTGTCCTGCACAGATTTGTTTGTTTTTACCCAAATGTGATCCATATAGTCACTAAATTAAGTTTGTCTTTAGACCTAGTTCTCACTAGCATGGATACATTTGAAAATGACAATTTCATTTTTATGCCTTGGTTAAAGTGAAAAGCAACCATGGACAAGTTAAGTCATTAAATCTTACTAGTGAACTTTCAGGTACCATTTATGCCTTACATTTCTCGTATGGCAAGCTGCTTTAATGCCTTTTCTTGTACTAGACATAATTATGAATTAAGATTTGCTACTTGACTGAAAAAACTTGAATATCTATTTTTCCAGTCAATTTTCCGTTACTGTATATACAATTAAATATTGACTAGTCACGACATACATCACTGTATATAGTTTGACTTCTATAAAGCTTATGGTTTGAGAAATCCGATTTCTTCCAGTCATAGTGAGGACCAGTTTTAACATTTTAAAGTTTAAGGCAAAGGTATATAATTATAATTTTAACTTGTGAAAATGTAATTAGCGGAATTTTTAGAGTTTGAATAGCAGATATATTGAAAGCCTCGTGTCCTGTGGAAAATTCAATTGAACAGACATCTATTTAAATTAAACTAGTCCATATTTTAAATGTTAAGAATATCTGAAATTCAAATGTTTGAATAGCCAAATTGCAGTTACTGATGTGTCCCACATGGGGTGTGTGTGTGTGTGTGTGTGTGTGTGTGTGTGTGTGTGTGTGTGTGTGTGTAACTGTATAACTAAGAAATAGATTGTAACCGGCATTAATAAAATAGAAATTGTCATGAGACATGTTATATAAAAACAAATAGCTATTTGGGTGACAGTATCTGTTTCACTGTAAAAAATTTGAATCCAGTTCAAAAAATAGGTTTGGCTTTTATTTAATGACTTTTCCTGTACAGGTTAGTAATAAAAAATGTGTGATGCTAACTACAAAATAGATTTTTTTTGCCATATTTTTCTGATGCATTTTACAGAAAGGACTAGTAACCTTTACTGGCACCTATACGTTTTTTCAGGAAATTAGTCTATAACCTTGTGTACTGTTTTTATTTGACTTCTTGCACACTGTTGAAAAATGTTCAAACAATTGGATGCCAAACCACATCAGTGGAGCCCTAGACTAGACTCTTATTTGTTTACTTGGCATAATCACTAGGACAAAGAGGCAAAGTAATTTTAGCTTCTGTTTGTACTTGTGTAGTTGACTGAGCCGCTGAACCTAATGATTCACTTACTTTTTGTGACAGTCAATTTTAAATTCATTTAAACAATATAACGTTTAATTGTGAAAAGTACACCCCATAATGTTTTCTTAATATATGCAGACCTATCAAGATTTGCTCTTCATTTAACCCTTTAACCACCAACTCCCTAAATATTCCCCACGCCAGGCGAAATCTGAACAATTTTCGTTTTTTTACTTTTTTACATTTTTTTTACATTTTTTACATTTATTCAAGCAGTATTGACCACTAAATGTTGTTCAAGTTCTAGAAATGGGCAAACACATAATAAAACACAAAATGTACCTTTTCTCAGGCTTCCACAACAATAAACTTTCATCAACTGTAACTGACGGTCCTGGCATGTAGGGCAACTGAAATGCTTCAAATAAATGGTCAATCAAAGGATGTAGCTTGAACAAGCGGTCGCGGTTTGGATCTTTCTTATCTGGCTCATTTCTGTTGTCATTCAAATGAAAGAATTTCAGCAGCAAAGAGAATCGGTTACGTGTCATGATACCTGCAAAAATAGGTGTTGCATACATAGGATCTGTAGACCAGTACATCTCAATATCTGGTTTTCTGATTATTCCCATCAACATCAAAATCCCAATGAATTTTTTCATTTCGTTTTCATCAGTGTCTACCCAAGCACAAACACGGGAATGTGGAGGTAAATTGGGATTTTTCTCAATAAACTGTGCTGCATACAGATTTGTCTGATGAGCAAAATGTCTGATCAAATCAGGTGACACAAACAGCTCATAAAACTGCTCAGCAGTGTAATTGTTTACATCAACAATAAAGCCACACGTTGCCTCAAACGGATGCAGAAAAGGTAGTTCACCTCGGGCAGCAGTCCAGTTGAGATGCTGGGGATACACCCACTCATCGCCATCATCCGATGCGCCGTCATTCACAGTATCATGCAGCGCACGTTGCTGATCATCATTGTCGCTAAAATCTTCTTCAGAACTGCTACAATCATGATCAGAATTATTGTCCAAAATCGCCTGCAAAACCTCACTTGAAGTCAGTTTACATTTCGCCATATTCACAGCTTTCACTTTCGAATCACATCACGTGATCGGCCAATACAAGCACAGAGTTGTCGAAATACAACGTAGTAATAATACCTACGCCAAACTGTCAGTTATACTATGCGCCAGGCATTCACATAACCACAGGCAAATGTGCCGGATAATTCTGGCAGTAAGGCGTCAGCAATAAAGCTACGATGCCGGATATATCCGGCAGGGAGCGGTTAAGGGGTTAAACAGTAAAGGTGGTAAAATATAACAAACATCATGCCACCTTATGTACTCTTGTATAATTTAAACTAGCAAAATACCCACGCTTCGCAGCGGCTAAGTAGTGCTTTAAAATTTTTATTAAGAAAAGTAAACCTTTTTAAACTGAGGGAAAATATACCAATAATTAATTTAAAGATCTCTTTGTATTCCACGTTGTCAGTTCGGCCCTCCGGTTGTAATATGACCAAGCTGTGCGCTGAGCTTACTCTTGAGTATGCAACGTATAGTTGGCCATGTGAAAAACAATCTTGCCTCAAATCAATGCCAACCTTTTGTAGGGTCTGTCCCTGAGACTTATTGTCATTGCGAAGCAGAGCCTTACTGGAAATTGGAGGTGTTTGATTGAATGGGTTTCATCGATAACTTCGCATCCAGCTTTTGAGAGTTTAAACATTCATAAACATCAAAGTGCCCACTACTCAAATCGTCACCTGTGAATCCAAGATGTTTAAGAGGCATTGGCGGTTGTCCAAAGGTGTAAAATATTTGGCCTTTTCGGTACACTTGAAAGCGACAACCGAACAATTCAGCGGCAGCCATCAACTCACATGCAGAACCATAGGTGAAGGGCTTAAGCATTTCACTCTTCTAGTGCTCCTGTGTAGTATACCGTCATCAGTCCACACCTTGAACCTGTGCCAGTCATTCAATACGTAAGACACAATGTTCCTCCGGATATCAAGAGTGAGCCTGATATGGCCGTGCAATATGTAACACAGAGAATGGAAAAGGCAGTCGCCATCTCCGGGCATGGAAACGACTCAGTAAGTGACAGTTCTTTGATCGATGGTGATCACCTCGATAGACATGTTAATGGGGGTATGGTTGGAATGATAAAGGAAATGGGTACCTGAACAAAGTCTAAAATACCTACACAATAACTATAATCGTAATAAATGAACAATAAAATGGCAGAGAAGCCGCGGACTAAATAAAAAGGCTGCAGTTATCAGCAGAGAGACTCGAGTACCGTGGCGAAGCAAGAGACCAGAGCGACGGATGGCCTTATATAGGCAGGCAGCCAACTGCGTGGGAGGCGTGGGGATGGGGAACCCTACGCCGCCTCACACGGCGAGTGAGCTGCAGGCTATGGACGTATATATGTACGTAAGTAGGATTCAGTTAGCGTTGGGAACCTGCATACCAAATTTCTTGAAGATGGGCCCATAACTAACAAAGACCGTTGGAAAGTTCAATATGGCGGCCAACAGTGGCGTCATACCACCGAAATAAGTACGTACGTTGGTTTCGGTTAGTGCAGGGAAGCCGCCTACCAAATTTCGTGAAGATGGTGCCATAAATAAGAAAGTTTAACATGGCGAACATTGTCGAACGTTATGACCGTTACGTGTAGAATTTCGAAATGAAACCTGCTTAACATTTGTAAGTAAGCTGTAAGGAATGAGCCTGCCAAATTTCAGCCTTCTATCTACACGGGAAGTTGGAGAATTAGTGATGAGTGAGTCAGTGAGGGCTTTGCCTTTTATTAGTATAGATAAACAAATACAAATTTCACATTACAAAAATAAGTACTGCCCTACATTTATTACATCAAGTACTTCAAATTAGAATCGGGTGCATCAGATTAGGTGTAAATGATGAGAACATTATTAGAGGATCATGAATGAATCAGTTTTATTTATTTAAACCTTAGAAATGTTGTTTGGTTTGTTGATTGTGTTTTATCACCATGCTGAGATTGAAAGATTATAGATGCTTATGAGTTTGGGAAGGGATTTAATATCCAAAAAGAATACTCCAAACAATTCCACTGTCTGGAACGTAATATAGTGGAGAAGACTACAGAAAACTGACAACTTGTCCAGACCAGGCAGCCCCAGCAAGTTAAGCTTGAGAACAGTGTAAGATACTGAAAGAGGTCTCTAAGAGCCCAAGAATGACACCATGGGACTTGCAAGTAGTTCTTGCCACGGTTGCTGTCAAAGTGCATGATTCTGTCATTAGACACAGGCAGCACAAATTACACAGGAGGTGTACAAGGAGGAAACCTTTGCTATGCAGAAAGAATTAGATTAAAAGGAAGACATTTCACCAGAAGAGCCTGATGCCAACTGTAATGGATGGTAATGGAAATGTTATGATTTGGAGTTGCTTTGTGACATCTGGCTTGAGTAGCTCACCATCACAGAATCCTCTATGAATTCCTCATTGTACCGAATGGTTCTTGAGGGTAATGTGAGACCATCAGTTTGAAGATTGACGTTCAGCTGAAAATGAACCTTTCAGCATGACAATGGCAAAAACCTACTAGTTAAATACACCAAGAAAAAGCTGGAAAAGAAATGAAGGGTTTTGGAGTGGCATGTGAAAGTCCAGATCTGAATCCAATCTAGATGCTGTGGTTTGAAGAGTTTGAAATGTATTGTGCATGCAAGACACCCTTAAGCATCACACCGCTGAAAGAATTCTGCAAGGAGGAGTGGGAGGAAATTTCTCAAATGTCAGAGCCTGGTATTCACTTATATAGGAAATGCCTAGGTTGTTTCAGCCTAACAGGGCAATAGCTATGGTTGGACAGACATTTTCCACAGACAGAAATGGTGTATCTGCAATAATTTATTCAATGGAAAAAAATTAACAAAGTCAAATTCTGCCTCTCTACACGATCACATTTATCTAAAGATACGATCTGAAAGAGAAACATTTCCTAAGGTGTGCTTGCATTTATGAAAGGAATACAATCATGTGAAAGAGTAAGGATGGGGGATGTACTTAAAGTGGCCTAAAAAAAGAAGTAGTAGTATAACCGACAAATAGCACTAATAGCCCTTTATACAAACTTTAAAATGCCACTGTAGATTGCATCATGTTTTGTTCGGGTGTTTATGATGATTGCATCATCCACCTTGTTTACAAAAGTGACAGTTTGAGGCGATAGTTAGTGATAACCATAATGTTGCATGTTAACTGAAAAGCAATACTTCCTTGCATTCATTCTTAAAGCCATTACATTTTGCTTCAAAATGAACTACAGAATGTATAGGCAACCACGCTGAAGTTAAATGACTGCCTTGTGTAGTAACTTTGCAGCAAAACAAGACTTCACATTACCAGCTTAGTTAATTATATTTGGTTTAAATTTCTATTCTGGTTATTGTATATACATTGTATGATATGTTTGTGTGTGTGTTGTGGAAGAAACTGTTGCCATAATACCACTTTGAGATAACAAATAAATATGTAATCCAAACCAGGCAGAAGGATGCTTGTTCATGCTTTTTATTTCTCTTCATGAAGAGGGAGCACCCCATCACAGTCTGTTAAGGGAATGTTTCCTGAGCAGAGATGTCACAGAATGTAACTTGGCTCTGGGACCAGTCCCAATTTACAAACATCTGAATGTACCTAACTGTGCTGAATTAATGCTTTCACAACATCTGACATTTACTCTCCTTGGTTCATTAGCTTACACGCTTATACACCTAAATAAAAGTCTCATTCTGCTACATTTGACCTTCTCTGTATCTCAAGTTCAGCTCTTACCCTTCTATGGAATTCCTGTGTATGTGACAACTATCAAGTCTTACAGTTAACCACTTTCTTTTATCATCACCTAGAATATTCAGTCTCCCTGTTGCTCATGCACCCTTCATTTGTTTGCTGAACTCTTCGTGCTACTTTTAAGATAAATGCTATATTTTAATGTGAAAAGCATACAAAAACACTTCATACACATTGTGTATATTAATCAAGGGCTAATGTAGTTAGAGTTTGTCTTTATTTTCTTTCACACTGTGTGTGTGTGGGTGTGTGTGTGTGTAATGTAAAATGTATTTTGTTTTTTCTCAGATTAACCTAAAGATTGCATATTTTTGTGGTTTTGAAACTTCAGCACTCATTTTTAAAGCTTTACAATATTTTCTTGAGAATTAATTGCATAGATTTGATCCTCTATGGATAATGTGCATACCAGCCTAAAGTGAATAACTTGATGTGTTCTTGTTACAGGTGGGTTTGGACAGAAGCTGGTGCTCAGATGGATCTTGAGTCCTCATTAGGCATTGGAGGGTTTGGGTATCCTGCCATGGCTGCTATCAACAGCAGAAAAATGAAATTTGCTCTCCTAAAGGGATCTTTCAGTGAGCAGGGGATTCATGAATTTCTCAGGTAATGATCATTTGTTAACTGCTTTGTTAACATTTAAATCTGTTATACATGTCATTTTTATAACACAATTTGAATTTGAAAAATCCATCCCAGGTCTATGCTTCTCTAGGACCTTTTCTGGTTTTATTATCTTGGGACTGGTGTAACTTACATTATTCATTACTGTTTGCCACAGGGATCTTTCAATGGGCCGTGGGTCTACAGCTACAGTCGGAGGTGGAGCACTTCCAAAGATTAATAGAGTTGAACAATGGGATGGCAAAGATGGAGAGGTAACACTTTAAAACAATAGCTAAATTAACTATTTAAAACATAAGTGGTAATCAAGGAATTTTTAATATAATGTTTTGCTTTCTGGGTTAAATAATGGTATGATTCAAATAAAATGGCGCATTTACACACAGTTACGTACATGCATGCATTCTCAGTCCTTCTTAATCCATTTTTAAAGTCCTGGAGAGGGGCCCGTCCATGGCATCTGATCATTTTTCAAATGTGTAGTTTAAACGGATAAATAGATGCCTACTTCAGAGATTCACCTGACTGATCAACATTTGCTTTTTTTTTCAGCTCCCTATAGAAGAGGACATTGACTTGAGTGATGTAGATCTAGATGACATTAAAGATGAATTATGAGAGGATTACTACAGTTTTCGTTCAGTGAAGGTGTAAAAAGAAACACTCTGTACAAAAACTTTTTTTTTTTTTTTTTTTTAATGACTTGGCAAAACTGCTGCTTCACAGGAGTTGCAAGTCCAGAACCAGTGGCAGCTTTTAAAAGAAGTGGACTTGAGCGTATGCTGCTTCCTCATAGAAAGTGTTTCATTGGCTGGCGTCCATGGCGGATCTGATGCTGAATGGAGTAAATTTTAAAGCTGCACTATCTGGAGTGATACTTTTCATGGAATTTCTCTGAATGTGTTTCCCTTTGCAAATTTGGCCTTTTGTTGTGATTGTCAAGAATTTTTGGTAAGAAGAACATAATGTAAAATTTATCACTGTTCTGTCTAGCAGTGGGTATATAATTCATATTTTTATAAAAGAAAGTTGAATTCAACCTTAAATGCATGTTTTGTGTGGTGAATTTTTTTTATTTTAACGGGCTGAGTATCAGTAATCTGAAATTCCAAAATGCAAAACTTTTTGAGCGCTAACATAACACCACAAATGTAAAAGTCCACGCCGGGGGTCTCTTCTTGGATTCAAGCATCGAAATATGCTTACACCAAAAAGTGGATGTGGAATAATAATATGCAGATTCAAAAACTGATTTATTTTTTTATAGCAATTCTGTGGCGGTGTGTGTGTGTGTGGGGGGGCGTTGGGGGTTTACCCAGTGAAAGTTGGAGCCCCACAAAGCAACTACATACACATTATTAATGATCCGGGGTGGGCATGGGAGAACACTGGTGTTCAAAGTGCTGCATGGCACTCTTAAAATTGCAGATGACTTGTCAGTTAATGGAATGTCACTGATTATAGTTAACAAAAGCTGCTTCATTCTCACTAGGTGCCCTTATTGCAATAGGAGTGCAGTAAAGTTCCCTGATTATGTTAGGAAAACAGATTGCCTTTTTTTATGTACAGACATTATACAAAAACTGTAGGGACCTCTCAGTCAGTTAGTGTCTTAAGCACAGTGGGCATGATGGCGTAAAGGTTCTCTGAGATATTCTTGAGCTGCCCTTATCCATGAGAAGTGACAACAGGCACCAGAGAAAAACTGATGGGGGGGAAAAAAAACAAAGTTTTTCAGTGCAAATACACCGCATTGTCCCTCTTAAAAAGGAATACAGTTTATACATCATTGCTTTTAAGGTTAATATATGGGGCATGGCTATGCACATTATTATAATGCCCCAGTGATATGAATTATTAAACATGCAAATTGTTATTTAGTTGGTTTGATGGCATTTCCCTATTAAATTGAGGGTGTCCTCAAGATATCTCCATGTATAGTATATATGCTGAAATCCAAAATACTTCTGGTCCTGGGCATTTCGGATTAGGGATACTTAACCTGTATGCAGATTGTCAATAAATTGAAGTGGGTAATGGGTTTTTAAATCTGCTTGTAGACCTTTGGGGGGGATCCAGGAGGATGTGTTTGAGAGCGGAAGTTACTTTTTTTTTTTTTTTTTTTTTAATTGTTGCACTTTTTGTTTGAGAAGAGTGGTGGCTCTGAGGCTAGGGATCTGCACTGGCAATCGGAAGGTTGCCGGTTCAAATCCCGTAAATGCCAAAAGGGACTCTGCTCTGTTCTGCCCTTGAGCAAGGCCCTTAAATTGCAATTGTTGAGCACGTTGAGTAGTGAGAAAAGCTCTATATAAATGCAAAGAATTATTAAGATGGGGGGGGGTGGGGATGCTACTGCGATCACACTGCTTTAAAAAGAAATTGAAGTAAAAGAAAATAGAATATGTCTCTGAAGCACACACTCCCTTCTGTATAACAGCACTGAAAACTCTGTAGCATGCTCTGCCTTTACACTAGGTAGATCTCATGTTTTACCTTACAACCTACCTCGGGTTGCCGGCGTGTTCTAAAAGCCAAGGTTGCCCTTTCATTTCAAGGGTAGACCTACAGTTAAAAATGAAGTGATCCGGCAGTACAAAAGAGGTACGCAAATGCTTTTTTGCCCTATCCTGTTATTTTCCTTGTTTGTTTGTTTGTTTGTTTGTTTGTTTGTTTGTTTTCTTTGTTTTGAACAGGTGTAAAGATTACCAAGTTTTAAAACTCTTACGGTTTGGTCTTTTTGTGTAGGGTTTTTTCTCCTTTATGTTCTCTAACATTTTGTAAATGTCTTGTGTGTTCAATATTTTAGTTTTCTGTCCTTGTAATAAGTATCTAAAGTTTGTGCTGGATGTTGGGTATGTATGTTGGGTCAGAGCTCCATCAGATGTTACATTTTGTTGCACACTTGAAAGTGTTTGAAACAAGAATGAAGACCCACTGACAAAAGTAGCATGAGATTTGGCAAAGTATAAAACTGATGATGTGAAGAAGGAAAAATTCAAATCAATTTTTGAGCAAGTCAACATTGTGTCACGGTCCATGTTTTCTGCATAATTGTATTTACATAAATGCAGTGAGTTTACTGAAAGTTTTGGAAATTTAATTAAAAGCTATTTAAAACATGATGGCATATGACATTGTCTTTATTATTGACATAAAGATTTTAACTGACCTTTTAGTTTCTTTTGGCAGTTGCTTCAGACAAGAAATCATGCCATGACAGTTGGCAATAGTTGTAGTCAAACAAATATAGGAAAAAAGTGAATACATTTTTTTTTTCCCTTTTGGGCTCATGGCAGTTTATATGCTATACGTGTCTAGGGCCCTCACATCCTAAATTTAACAAGTTACTACTGATAACAGGTTTCATTATTAATAACTTTCCAACACCAAATTAGGTACAACAGTACAGGAATAATCACTATATGTTGTAGAGCTCTGGTAGATGAATTTATTTATTTTTGTTCTTTATTTCGCCTTATACAATTTCTTGTATTAGGAATTTTAGTTTTCGCATACCCCTTGGGGTCAGAGCGCAGGGTCAGCCATTGTACAGCACCCCTGGAGCAATTACAGGTTAAGGGTCTTGCTCAAGGGCCCAGTAGAGTAGGATCTCTTTTAGGCAGTGATGGGGATTCGAACCGGCAACCTTCTTGATACCAGCACAGATCCTTAGCCTCAGAGCCACCACTCCTTACCTACATGCATGTCCTCCACACCTACCCTGCTCCAACACCTCAACATTGTTTACTTTGAATAGTTTTTCAATTTTTTTTTTATCCAAATATTAAAATGTGAAAAAAAAAAATAATGTTATCACCTGTAACAAATGTGTAAATGCCAGAAGAGTAGGAAAGGTATTTGTGGTGTCCACTGCTATACTGATGCAGATTTAGCACATGCCCCTCAATTGGTATGTTTTGAAATCGTCACCAACACACAGCCTGATTTTGCATTCAGTACTGTAGAAGTGTGTATTTTGTACACTTTTGTAACCATCTGTTGCTTGCTGATGAGAGCGTAGAATGTCAGTGCCTAAACTGAACAATCACTACGCCCTTTGTGTTCTTGTGGCTCTTGAGAACACTACCGTCAATTGCCTGAATGGGACAATTTAGACATTCAGGATGGAATATTGCAGCGCGACCCCTCCACTGGAGACGGACGTTGGCAGGTTGAGGTGCCGCAGGAAGAAGTACTATAGAGTGTACACTGAGCTCCTTGGGCAGGACATTTCGGCACAACTAAGACACTGGTGTCTCATGATGGGGATGATTTCTGCCACCGCTGCGACCTCTGCACAGCAAAGAAAGGCCCGCCTGAGCAATCTGTTCCACCCCTCCACCAGTACTCGGGTGTTATGAGAGCCCATGTTGCTCTGATAGTGGTCTTCAGCTCTTCTGAATTGTTGGGTCTGGCGTATTGCATCTTCCTCTTCACAATACCCCATAGATTTTCGATGGGGTTAAGGTCAGGCGAGTTTGCTGGCCAATCAAGAACAGGGATACCATGGTCCTTAAACCAGGTACTGGTAGCTTTGGCACTGTGTGCAGGTGCCAGGTCGTGTTGGAAAATGAAATCTGCATCTCCATGAAGTTCAGCAGCAGCAGGAAGCATGTAATGCTCTAAAACTTCCTGGTAGACGGCTGCATTGACCTTGGACCTCAGAAAACACAATGGACCAACACCAGCAGGTGACATGGCACCCCAAACCATCACTGACTGTGGAAACTTTACACTGGACCTCACGCAACGTGGATTCTGTGCCTCTCCTCTCTTCCTCCAGACTCTGGGACCTTGATTTCCAAAGGAAATGCAAAATTTACTTTCATCAGAGAACATAACTTTGGACCACTCAGCAGCAGTCCAGTCCTTTTTGTCTTTAGCCCAGGCAAGACTCTTCTGACGCTGTCTCTTGTTCAAGAGTGGCTCGACACAAGGAATGCGACAGCTGAAACCCATGTCTTGCATACATCTGTGCGTGGTGGTTCTTGAAGCACTGACTCCAGCTGCAGTCCACTCTTTGTGAATCTCCCCCACATTTTTGAATGGGTTTTGTTTCACAATCCTCTCCAGGGTGCGGTTATCCCTATTGCTTGTACACTTTTTTTTCTACCACAAGGGCGGAGTGGTGGCTCTGAGGCTAAGGATCTGCGCTGGTATCCTGAAGGTTGCCGGTTCGAATCCCCGTCACTGCCAAAAGAGATCCTACTCTGCTGGGCCCTTGAGCAAGACCCTTAACCTGTAATTGCTCCAGGAGCGCTGTACAATGGCTGACCCTGCGCTCTAACGCCAAGGGGTATGCGAAAACTAACAAATTTCTAATACGAGAAATCGTATAAGATGAAATAAAGAACAAAAAAAAAAAAAAAAATCTTGTCCTTCCCTTCGCCTCTCTATTAATGTGCTTGGACACAGAGCTCTGTGAACAGCCAGCCTCTTTAGCAATGACCTTTTGTGTCTTGCCCTCCTTGTGCAAGGTGTCAATGGTCGTCTTTTGGACAACTGTCAAGTCAGCAGTCTTCCCCATGATTGTGTAGCCTACAGAACTAGACTAAGAGGCCATTTAAAGGCTTTTGCAGGTGTTTTGAGTTAATTAGCTGTTTAGAGTGTGGCACCAGGTGTCTTCAATATTGAACCTTTTCACAATATTCTAATTTTCCGAGATACTGAATTTGGGACTTTCATTAGTTGTCAGTTATAATCATCAACATTAAAAGAAATAAACATTTGAAATACATCAGTCTGTGTGTAATGAATGAATCTAATATACAAGTTTCACTTTTTGAATGGAATTACTGAAATAAATCAACTTTGTCATGATATTCTAATTTTATGACCAGCACCTGTATAGTAAGAAAAGCGCTATATGGCGCCCAACCTGGCACAGACTCACATGGAGGCACTTAAATAGTTTATTTTTCTTTGTCAGTGGGCTACGCCTTCCCTGTACCCACATACACAACACAGTCCCCAGTATTAAGCACACAAGTACAAGCACAACTCTCTGGCACCACCACCACTCCTCCCAGTCAACTTTGTACTTCCCCACTCGACTCTGGTATCTGAGTGGTGGTCGCTGGCTCCTTTTATAGTTCACCCGGAAGTGCTCCAGGTGTTTGATTACAAGTTCCGGCTGCACTTCTGGGTGTGATACATATGCTGCCCAAATGGGCTCAGGAGTCCCAAACACAGCACCCCCTGGCGGTGCATGCAGGACTCAACAGGGCGGCTATCAAGCGTCCAGGGGGAGGTATTGCAGTGTCCAGGGCTGCTCCCCCTGAATATAGTGTGCAGGGGCATCCTGCCTGGGAATGTACACCAGCCGCATTACTGTACTTACTGTTTTAATTTTCCACATTTTAGCTCCTGCCCTCACAAATGTTGACTGCCCCTTCCAATCTCAATACTGAAAATCTGTTCCATGTGCTAAGTAATTGCTTTGGGTTCTGCTGTAATCCTGTGGGTGTGCAAACCTCTAGGCCGAGGCACAAGTGGTGCACCATGTGAGCTACCGAGGTCTGTCGTGGAAATAATAGTATAGCGTACCTGGATCTGAACCTGAGAGGGTCAAGCTCCTCAGATGGTCAAGACCTATCTGAGGAGAACAGGAGTACCTGGAGAAGCTGGCTTAAAAGCAGCTCCGCAATCACAATGTTGCAGACACAGCACTTGGAGCACCTCAGACGCGTCTCCTGGCTGCTAGAGTCCATCTACTTGGGTGCGTTTTCACCAGCTGGGAAATGCCATCAAAATGCTCACTAAGTGTTGTGTCTATGAACACTGACTTCTGAGCTTTTTTAACCGGCCCTTTTGGATAGTTGAGCACATGTTTGAAGTACAATGTGTTTGTGTGGTTAGTAGAACAGTGGTGTGACTTGGGATATTTTTAGTTACAAAGTGTGTCACCGCAAGATAAAAAGGTTGGAAAACACTGTGTTATTGTGTAAAGCAAATTAAATTCCAGATCCACGTGTTCATATTAGGGTGACCAGATGTCCCGGTTTGACCTGAACAGTCCCAACTTCAGGCTATTTGTCCCAATTAGGCTGACCCAGATGTTTCAATTTTATGCATTACATTATTTTTTTTATGCATGGCATCCCGGAATTGAATGACATGCCCTTTTTTGTCCTGTTTTTAGGTGGTCAAAACACAGAGTTCAATTTAATGTACATTTTTACAAGGCACACAATGTTCCATTTGGAACCCCATGGACTTCAATGTCATGTTCATTTATATGAGGTGCACTATATTCCATGGGGAAATGGGGTCTTCAGCTTTATTTGTGGTTAGCACAATCGCTAGCCCAGTTAATACTCTAAATATACAATACAGTAAGGTAAACTACTGATCTATTGCTGCAATTTACTGGATATGTAATTCTATAATTTAGTGCTGTTTCATTGATGAGCAAGATGATTTATTAAAGGTCACTTCCTGTCTTTCAGAAAAGAACACACACACATACCTGTTGTATCTTTGCATATAAATGATTTGACTTCTCAAGTGTTGAAGGGTTCAACGTCTCTAATTTAGCAGTGCAACATTGTGAAGGCTGCCTACTGAGCAATACCTTCTTTATAAGGAGACTTAAGTGCAACGAAGAAAAATTAGTTGGGGGACTTTTTTTTAAGTAATTTTGAGTATTTTTTTCCAGAGATTTAACAAGAGTTTAAGTAGTGTTTACTTACCCCCTCTGCTTGTGTGTTACAAATGCTTTATTACCTGAAACCGCTGTGAATCTAAACTTAAACGAGAATTAAATTCTGCCTTATATTTGAGAAAACTGTTTCAGATGAGATGAAAATCCATGTATAAATGCTAATGGTGTGAATTTCGCTTGTGAAGCAGCATTTGTTTTGCACGTTTTTTGGTGACACAAAACTCTTCATTGTCAATTTTGAAGTTAATCATTTCACTCGTCACTACTGAAGGTCTTTCATTTAACCAAGAACTTTCTGGAATTTTCACATTACCAACAGAAGCAGATGAAATGGGCATTTAATGTATTGGTGTTTATTAGAATAATTTTCATAAACAGTATATGAAATAGAAATAAGAAAGAGCAGATAACACACTTGTTTATTATAATGGTTTAATATCTGGAAGTTAATTAAGTTAACTGCAACCTTGGGACATCTTTTCTTCAGACCAAGTTGCATGAATACAGCTGAAGGTAAGAACTCAGCACCCGACGGGTAACTAGGCAATGACCCTGTTTCCTTGAGGGACTAGAGACTACTGTGATGATGATGTGCTTCTTTTCTGCATCTTAACTTTGAAAAAGATAAATTCATTAAAAAAAATTAAACTATGGAGATTTTTTTTTTGTCCTTCTGTCAACAATTGTAATTGTGAAACTATAGGGAGCCTAAGCTGGATCTGAAGAGTGTGAAGAATACAACTAAATTTGTAGAAATATCTGTATATGTACGTATGATTTTTACTGGGTAGGTAAGTATATCCAGTCCCTCCTTACCAATCAATGCATGAGTTCTACTGGCAAGGTAGGTAAATATCAATTCAGCATTTGTATGGCTCAGGCCTTTTGAGGTTGAGGTAGCTTCATACTTTTAAGCATCCTCCTGACATAAACAAACTGCTTTCTTGCACATTTTATTCAAAGAGCAGAATTATGATGTGGGTATTTGGGTCGGTATTTAGGAACTTGTAGCAGTTAAGTTAGTGAACAGTGGTGTCACTGATTAGAGCTTTGGCTTCTAATCTTCGTACTGAAAGATCTCTTTTTCTGCAGACTTTGATGTGACCAGTTTCAGAATCATGGAGTCATTTTACCTCTAAATGATATAATTGTTTAAGTACTTGTTTTTTCTTTAGTTGTCTGTATTTGAAAAGATCAGTAGTGAAAGATTTACATTCATAAGAAATTTAGATATGCATTTTTCTGGATTCTATTTGTTATAGTACTGTATAAAATAATGTATTCCTAGGAAATTTAGAAGTATTAGTTTTTTCCACAGTTTGATGTTCTTACCTCTCTTCTGTTATTTTCTCATTAACTCACCTATTTTTTGTGAAGTTGCTCCCTTAATTTTATTTTAATAATGAAAATTAATGGTAAAGTTAACATGAAGGCAAACAACATCAAATGGTGAAAGGCTTGACTGCAAAAATTTCAAAACTGGTTTTGTCAAATTTTATTGTATGTAGTAAGCATTTATATGTGTTACATGGAGCTATTGTGTTAGGAGCATTCATATATAATATGAAAACCACTTAACTGTTGTTACCATCCCTGTAATGAATTAACTTGGCTCTGTTTTTGTTGTTACTTATTCTTCAAAAAAAATGTACATATTTTCCTTTTTTGTTTTTTAACTTGTTTGACAGCGGCTCCTGATGGTAAAAGAATCCCTAAAAGAAGTTAGTCAAACACCAGGATAAGCATTCATATGCAAGGTAATGGTACACCAACTTCTCATGCAGTTTGATGTAAGTTTACCAGGAAAGTTAAAAAAAAATTAACTTATTTAAAAATGAATGTAAGCATGCAGGAATTACGTGAGCATCAAAAGTGAAAAACTAAGTACTCAGAATTGACTACAAGACTCAATGCTGCTTTATTTGCAGATTATAATGAGTTAGTACATTAAATCCTCATTATCCACAGATTCCGTTCTTGAGGGTTTGCTTATCCACTATTACAAAAGTCTAACCCATTTTGCTTATACGCAGTCTAATCCTGCTTTTTTGTGGTCATCCACAGCAGAAAAAAAATTCAGAGAGGGTGTATCGGGCATGAGATTGAGCAATAACCATTCTGTGATACCCTTAGTTGTCCAGGGCTGAATGGATCGACGTGTGTCTACGTGTAGCTGAGAGGCATGGGTAGGCCATTGAATCGCATTTATGATGAGGACTAGGACTTGCAATTGTATCCCACATACAAGGAATTCCCAGTGTGGGTCATTATTAATTAATCACAATGATTAGGTTCCTGCCCTTTGTACACACTGCCTGTTGCTACTACTGATGATGATTTCATGAGGTCTTTAGATCTACCTTGTTACAGCCACTCATGGCCTCTAGCAGAGCACCTAGAAGACTGAATTTAACTACATGATGAAGTAAAAGCTATAGCAAGGTTTCCATAAGTAAACCTGTGGACGGATCATTACCATGCCTCAAGGGGTGAGACTGGAGTGCCCGCTCGCCCCTGTCTCCTCCGATGCTGGAGTAGTGCTGGGATTTAATCCCATTTTTCCTATAGGCTAAATGCTCTGGTATCTGTGGGTTCTGTATCTGCAAGGTTTTTCAGAAGTGTAAGCCCTGTATTTCTCTGATACTATAATTTATCTGCAAAGCTATAGACTTACTCTCCATTATGAGCCAAAGCAGCCACAATTCTGCCTAGAGACTTCAACAGATTTTAAATCTCTGTCAGATACTTCTTTTAATAATGTTATGCTTAACAAATTTGAGCTACAGTTAGTCATAAATTCTTCTCAACCAACAACAAGATATCAATTTATTCCATTTTTTACATCAATTGAATTGAAATTTGCAGTCTTATGAAAACTATTGGACCGCCACAAGCTTTTTTGGGCTACATTTTTACCTACATGACATTGTAAAGTACTGTTAAAAAGCATGTACTGTATTTAATGTAAGTACCAAAAGTGTGTTAACTGCATTCTATTGTCTCATTAATGATTCATTATAACAAAAATGTTGAAAAATAAAAATAGCATAACTAACTTTGAAGTAAAACAAATGTAAAATGCCCCAACTTTCAAATCAGTTAACTGAGCCCCCTAATCTACCAAAATGTTATGCCAGAAGTACATTTTCTAACATGTTTTATCTTGGTTTTAAGATTTTCATTATCATTATCATGATCTAGATGTTCTGGTTATTTAAGGTATTATTTCCTAATGATCGCACTATTGAGTCTGACATTGAAGTAACTGCAGCCTTTCTGCAGGTGTTTGCTTAACTTGCTGTGCACAAGGTAGGGGTTTGGAAAATATCCATTTTCAAAAAATATATATTTTAAAAATATGTTAATCATGTTGTTTTTATAAACCATATGAGATAAATATAAATATATAAATGAGATCCAAGCAGAGTACTCACTGATTCCAGAAGAAAATTTGTTTATCAAATAAAAACATTTATTTGATCATTTAATGAGGAAATAATATACATTTTACTGAAAATGCAAATTATGTGTATTAGCTGTTTAAATCAGTCTGGTAAATAATAATAATAATCTGTTAGCATCACATAGACTCGAAATTAATGATTTTTTATATTCAATTTTACATTTACATTAAACATTACAGCAATAACATTTTTTTCAACATCACCCAAATCAAGGATGAATAATCTTGGCCCCAGTTATCACTGTGGCTGGGTTTGCATTCTAACCCATTTCTTAATTAGGCAACATTTCTTATGGTTAATAGTAATTTAGGTAGATGTTTTACCCCTTGTTCTGTAATATTTTGGCATCAAAAGTTCTTTCCAATATATAGGCACAAGGGGGCTCTGCCCCCTGCTCGCTTCGCTCGCCTACCCCCGGCGTTTTGAACCCGTGCCCGCTGGGCAGCCACGTGTGAGGATGACGCACGTTTAATACGAATCGTTCGCCCGTGTCACTCTGGGGCCTCCCACTGTTAATATGGAGCTCTGTCCGTACTATTATGCGGTGCATTATGGACAACTGCGGACCCCGTAGTGTTTCCCGTTTCAGTTTGTATCTCGGTCAGTCGAGCTTTGGTTTTTGAAGCTTTTGAATTCCGGTCTTCATTATCTGTAACCTGCTGTCCATGTGTTTGGCCCCCCTCGTTTAACCTGTTTATGACGTTTTACTTTGCTTTCTACTCTGTCTTTCATTTCTGATCTTGCTTTATTCTGCTTTTGTTTCAATGACACCTGGTCCGTGGTGAATATATTTTCCCTTTTTCGAGTAATAATTTTCATTTGTTTGCGATACTGTGATGTTTATCGTACTGTTAATAATGCATCACTGTAATGTGATTCAGCTACGCTGTATAGTTTGGACGTGTGAGGATGACGTATGTTTAATACGAAGCGTTCGCCCGTGTCATTTTGGGTCTCCCCACTGTTACTACGAAGCTCTTTCCGAACTATTATGCGGTGCATCGTGGAGCACCGCGGACTCTGTAGTGTTTCCCGTTTCATTTCGGATCTCGTTTAGTCGAGCTCTTTTTTTTTGGAGCAGTGCCTGCCTGGTCTGCGGCATTTCAGACGCACGTTGTAGGCGCCTGCGTTCATTAATTATTTGGTGTGCATGTGTTTCATGCCTAGGTTTTTTTGAAGCTGTTGCATTCCAGTTTTCATCATCTGTAACCCGCTCTCCATGTGTTCGTCCCCGTTCTTTAATCCCTTTATAAAGTTTTACTTTGTTTCCTACTCTGTGTTTTATTTCTGACTTCGCTTTATCCTGCTTGCGGCATGTCAGACGGTTCGTAGTCTCTCTTGTTTTACTCTGGGGAGGGGGGCTTTGTTTTGTAAGCTGCTCTCTATGTGTTTGTCCCTGTTCTTTAACCTCTTTATGACGTTTTACTTTGTTTCCTACTCTGACGGTTCGTAGTCTCTACCGTTTTGCTCTGGTGCGGGGGGGCTTGGGCTTTGTGTGGACTACGCACGTGCGTAGTCTCTCCCGTTTCACTGGGGGGGGGGGGCTTTGTGTGGCATTTGCGCACTATGTCTTTTGCGTCCACAGGCAGGTCCCTGCGTCCATATCCGGTTTACCATTCTCGTTTAGTAATATGGATATTACTTTTCATGAAAACATCTACAATATGTGTTGTGGGTTAGAATATCTTCCCATCTCATTTTTGCTCCTGTTAATTGCTTTGTTAATTTCAACATCATTGATAATTTGGTGTGGGAGGGAAAATGAATGCAATAAATACATAAATTTAAACTATTAAGAAGTAAGTGAATTGCATTAAAAGAAGTTAAAATTGCCGGAATAGAATAGACTCCTGAGAACTAAAATGGATGGCAGCAACAAGACAGGGAATTTCATCAGGAAGCAAAGGATCACTCAGTTCAAATAAGTGGAAGGACTGACATTAAATTAGAAACCTACTGTAACAAAAGCCCACAGAACTGCCCCTCTTCAGGATCACTGTTGCCCTCTCCTGTGGTCTGAAGATTTAAATCATCAGCATTTACCTTTTTAATATATACTGATGTCGGGGTTCATTTTGCATTGTTGGAAGATTATATTTAAGCAATAGTGGAACGATTACTCTATGGCCAGAAGCATACCTGTGAGGCGATTATTATAAAATTGTGGGACTAACAAAGTAAAGAGCAAATTTCTAAATTCACTTGATATTAGATATCTATTCATATATGCACTCATACAGTATTAAACAGAACCATTGTTACTATGCTCATGTGCTGAATAACACTGTACCGAAAATTAATTTAAACAAATTTCCAAAACTGAATAAAAAAACTGCCATTTAAAAAAAGGGCATAGGAGATTGAGTTCAGAGTTTTGGAAATCTACTTCTCAGCTTTGATCTTACACAATTTTCTCATTAAAACTTAAAATGTTGCTTATATGCCGGTTAACAGAGCAAAATTATTTTTACTCAAATTTTAATAGCACAATATCATTTCAAATGTTTTAACAAGTTCCCAATTACATAAAACTCCTTTCAGTGTTCCTAAACAACTATCTTAATAACCTGCTCATATACTTGAGGTTTTTGGTGGGAGGATTTTAATTCCTGACTGCGGCGTGACTTTTTAAAATCTTTTCTTTTAGGTAGATTACAGAGGCGCGCATTGCCGGTCCCGTTTTCATGGAATAATCGCAGCGGACAAACAGGTTGGGCGCATGCGTTGCCGCACCCAGAACAGCTGATTGTTTAATTATCTGCCTGCAGGTGGCGCCGGTAGGGAGCTGAAATGCCTTTCAGCACAGCGGCGATTGCAATAAAGAGGGATGTCAATGTTAGGAGAGTTCGGATGATGGGAGGTCACTTTTCGTGAGAATGAAGGCAAATGGATGGGTGTGCTCGTGGTGTGGGAATACCGCGATCTGTAGAAAAGGAAAAAAAAAGTTTTCTTTGTTTTTATTTAAACAAACTTTAAAATGCTGAGAGAAGGAACGCGAGCAAGGCTGCGAGTACCCGCTATGAATACGTCGGGAAGGTCGCGCAGTGGAATGTGTAGAGTCCTACCGGAAAACAACGAGCAGGACGCGAGGCGGGTTTGACTGCCCAGAGCTGGTGTGGGTTGCTGAGACGACCGCTGGGAATACCCTTTGTTGGCAGAGCATGGCGAGGTGAGGCGGTGTGTAATTCAAGGCACAGCCGACTACAGGAGGGGAGTGAGCTAACATTTGCCGAGGACGAATGTACGGAGTCCTAGGGACGATCATTAGGGTCGTCGAACCTGCAGTGTATTGGTTTGTGTATTAAAGCAATTCGTTATTAAGAAGAATTGGTGTGTTAATGATTTTGTAGATT
Organism: Erpetoichthys calabaricus; assembly: GCF_900747795.2. Classification (NCBI taxonomy): domain Eukaryota; kingdom Metazoa; phylum Chordata; class Cladistia; order Polypteriformes; family Polypteridae; genus Erpetoichthys; species Erpetoichthys calabaricus. The sequence goes on from NC_041396.2 coordinate 62,796,612, forward strand.
TTATCCGCCTTATTCTTTTCAGTTGTTTGGGGTGGGGGAATCGACTTGTCACCCTAGCCGCCGTGTCCATCCTCGTATACGAAATACTAGGGGGACTAGTAAACACAGGAGCGTCTAATACAATAAATGAAACTTGTGCGTCATTTTACGATAAAATACACAGTACTTACTCTTTATACTGAAGGTTTTTTGATATTTATTTAAATTGAAACATCTTTTTGGATTAAATAACTGAAAGCATATACAAAAGAAATTCTTTGCCTTTAGTGAAAAGAATCATAAATTATTTTTAAGTGTTGCATGGAGAAATACATCACCAATGCACAACTGCATGCCTTGCTTAGGTTTTAAATAGTACTAATTCCTAATAATTTACTGATATTAAAATACAGGTGTTTTATGTTTACAAATGCGATACCCATGACATAGGATACTATTTAAAGCAGTTTATCACCAGATTACTTAAATGTGTCAGAGGTTCCTCAACTGTATTTATGTGTAACACCAAATTACAGCAGGTACAGTATTTATTTTAATGGTCGATCATATTCAAATCTATCTTGAAATAGACATAAGAGTAGTATTCCTGGTTACCAATGTTCAGTCCTGGGATGTCCATGCCATACTGCAAAACAAGAAAAAACAAAATACTTTTAATTGACTAAATATACATACATCTAAGATCTCTTTGGTCACGGCAGAGTCACAGAGGTTTTATCCTACCAGCAATAGGCAGTAGCCATTACTGAATTAGATCTTGTCAGAGCTCAAATGCCGATAGTTGGCAGTCAACCAAATGGCTTGTCATTTAACTATGAAAGGAAATCAGATTTCATAAAAAAAAAATCTAGAGAACTTAAGCTTGAAAACTAACATGCAACACTGATAACTTTAATTTGTAAACAAATGCAATTGTCAGTGTAATAATGAGGACTTTCTTGTATGAGTATGTTAGTGTATGAATAAGCACTCTCAGTGTTCATAAATGACTGGTTGTAAACTGACAGGTCTGAGTATTAGACAGTATTGGAATATTAATAGGATATATGATTAGTATAATGTTGCTAGTTTTTAAAAAGCTGCATTTTCTTAATTAGTAAACTCCAGCATGTTACAAGGATTATTTCTCCCAGCTGGCTGGCAGTATAATGAAGTACCCCATAAAAACCTGGAGCCTGATGTTAAGGATAGGATGGCCTGGTCTGTCCGGCTCAGCATGTTGCAATCATTTCAATCAAAGATGGAAATCTTAACTTGTATTATGGCGTATATCACATACAGTAGCTCTTGTACTTACATCCACAACACTTGTTGCTGCTATTCCATCTAAATGTTTAAAGACTGCATTCAAAACCTCCCTTAGACGCTTAAATTGCTTCTTGCTGGGTTGCAACAGCACTGCTTGAAAGTTTACTGGAAGACCATACCTGAAAAATGAAAATATTAAGGAGGTTAGTTAAAAAAAATCCTTTCAATCCAGCACATTGCTCCATAGTGGACCTGAGGCCTACTTTGGTAGTACTTGGGTACAAAGCAAGAACCAGCTCTAGATTGGGTACCAATACACAGGAAAAATGATTACTTAGGTTATAATTACTTTTCTGTACTTCTTAACCTGGAACCTCCAATGAAGCATTTCATTTAACTTTTCTGAAGTATACTGTAGTACAATTTTATAACAGTTATTTTAAAATACCTTAAAACTGATTCCACAAAAACTCTGAGTGCTTTAATGTGGATCCATCCAATAAATGCTTCACTGAAGTTGACTTTCAGCCATCGAAGCAGGGGACCCTAAAATATTGTGTAAGAATAACAAATACTATAATCACATATGTTGACAGACTGTCTTATTTTTTATCAACATTCCCAAACGCATGGCAAAATATCAGTGCATGTTAATACAATAAAAAAAAATGAAAATAACTAATACAACAATTAAATAAGCCATTAGTTATATATATACAGCATGTGAGCAATAATTCCATAATACAAATGATTTTAAATATATCTGATTATTCTGTCATTGTTTGCACAGATTACTTCTTTATACTCACATATTGTTGTTTCTTGTCTGCAGCAAGCCGTGCTATTTCTGCTTTTTCTGCATTGAGTTCTTTTTCATTGTAGTTGAATTCACGTACCATAAATCTTTTCCCAATCACAAAAATGAACAGCAAGAAGTTACACCACAACTGGTCAATACATTTCTTACAGTGTTCAATGAAGCAAATGATAAACCTAAACATCTAAATATTTGCTCCAACAAATAAATGGAAAATGAATGCCTTACCAAAATTATGTTTGGAAAATGTGAAGATTTTATTATATTAAAGGTTATAACCTATATTTGTTTGCCAATGTTTAAACACTAACAAATACACTAGCTAAAATAATTAGTTTAATATATTTATATTGTGAGATATAAAAAAATATATAGCTCTTACTGAAAGTAAACAGCTTTATGAATAACTTGACACTGGATACTTGTCCTCTAAAATTTTAACTGCTTCATAAATAAAATGCAGCAACAATTTTTGTTTGTAACTAACAATAAGGGTAAAAATATTACTTCCAGACATACTTGTTTTCCCTTGCTTTAATTCTGAAGTCCTCAACTGCCTTCTTAAACAAAGTCACAGTGAAAAGACCACCTTCAGAATCTTCCATTATTTTTCTAAAAAATAAATTGATGTTCAATTTAATGCGATGTTTAATTTAATTAAAAATTACAAACTGTGAAAAATAGCCTATTTTATGAATACATTTTTCAAAACATCTTAACATATTTAATACTATTAAAAAGAAATCAGTATAATTTGTTGGCAGTTAAACCAGGGCTGTCATAGAATGACCTCTAAAAACAATACACTGCTGATGTTAATTTTTAGCTGGCAGTAATGCAAACACAGATTTGAATCAATGGTTTTACATTTTTTACTACAACAAATTTCATTTCATTAACTTCCTTATAGTTAGGCTTATGTTGAATCCTAACTACAAAATAAGTTAAATATAAAATGCTGATAAAAGAGCCTCATCAGATGATGTCAGATGATTTCCTGCTATTCCTTCACCATTTGGGGAAAATCTAAAATTAGCATCAAACAGAAAAATGATACAATATAAACCACAGATGAAATCAAAAGTGAATGCAGTACATTTTCTAATGCGAAGGGTTTGAACTTTGTCTCAGCTATGAAACCATTCAACAGTCAACAACTGCTTATATTCTGTATTTATAAAAGTATTGTTTAATAACAGTTAATTCAAAGAAATTAGGGTTAGGGTTAAGAGTTCCCATTTTCACTTACTTTGTTGACTGTGGCACTACTAAATCTGTCAGAGATTCATATGTCTTTAGCCATGTGCCATAGTTTGTTCTGAAAATATAAAACAAATCATATAAACATAACATAAATAACATTTTCATACTCATTTAATTCAATTTAGCAGTGCCAGGGGTCATATTAATTATTACAGTAAACTAATAGTCAAAGTAAAGTATTCCAAATAAAAGTTTTATTAGAAATAGTACTCACTTAGGAACGACCACTAATAGTGTTGTCAGGTATTCTGAATCTAGTACAAAGTCATCCTTCTTAACAATATCTGTTAATGTGCAGGTTAAAAGGTTTCCCCTAAAGGATTAAAGAACTTTGGTTAAAACATGTTTAATTAAATAAAATACAATAAGTTTAAATAAATTGCTATATTTCAACACTACCCAAAAACTTTCACAGTTTATATATATATATATATATATGGATACTACATACAGCATATAATAGAAGTTCTGAGTTTCTTAAGTGATTTAAACAAAGATAGAAAAATACCGCTTTTTTATTGTCACAGCTTTTGGAAATACCTGCAGAATAGGCAAGTGTGTATTATATGAGCCAAAAGACAACATAAAAAATGTTTATTCTTTCTTGAAATTTTGTTTGCCTCTCTGTTTTACTGAAATACATTCCATCTGATTCTATGAGTACTTTGGTCTTACTCTTATATTTCAAAGATATGTTTTAGGTTACCAGACACATGAGTGAAAGTGGATTTCATGCATTACCACTGTGAAGGACAGCCGGGTCCCATGCCCGGCAGGGACGCCCCTGCTGCATATGTTCCGGGGGAGCAGCCATGAACACTTCAATACCTCCCCCGGGACGCTTGGTGGCAGCCTACCTGGTGGACGATGATTCCCCAACCTGGCGCATGGCTCCATGGGAGATGGAGTCCTCCACAGCCTGGTTGGGGGCTCGGATGGCCGCTAGGGGGAGCTGCATGGAGTCTGCAGCTCGGCTGATCGAATCTTCAACCCCACCCGGAAATGCAATTAGGACCAGAGGCCTCATGTATAAACGGTGCATACGCACAGAAATGTTGCGTTCGAACCTTTCCACACTCAAATCGCGATGTATAAAACCTAAACTTGGCGTAAAGCCATGCACATTTCCACGGTAACTCATACCTTGGCGTACGCAATTTCTCCACTCGGTTTTGCAGACTGGCGGCACCCAGCGTCAAAGCAGTGCTACTGTTCCTGTGTGATCATCCTTTCTTTCTTAGACCCACATTCCTGATGCGGCTTTATAAATACATTGAAATTAACTGCATATTGTTTATTAGTGTAATGCATCTGATCATAATTAGCCTGTAGCAATATAATGGGCCAGGGAATAGCCATAGTATTCCAAATACCATAACTGCTTTAGCGTTGTTACTCTCACTGCATCTTGTTCTTCTTTTTGCTGCTCCCGTTAAGGGTTGCCACTGCGGATCATCTTTTTCCATATTACTCTCACTGCACCACTCGGAGTATTTATATCACTGCATCTGAGTGTGAATCACAGCAGCAGATGATCGGAAAGAGAATTATCGGTATACAGTTTCAAGTACACACTACCTCAACCACGGCAAAAAGCGTCAAAGCCTTTCCTGTACGGACCTCGCGTTTCAGAAACAGTTTCATCCCAAGAACTATAAACGCACTCAATCAGTCCATCAAGTGCTCCTTGTAGAACTGTTTGTACTTATAAGTACAATCACCTCACTGTAAACTTACACTACAGTTATAATATTGCACAACCTGTGCTACTTTATAAAGCGCGTATGATGACAATATCATTTTTAAGATGAAATGCAGCAAAATATGTTGCTTATAGTATACAGATAAAACTTTAACTTCATTTAAATAATCTGTATTGTTAATAATTAAACATGTGAGGACACGGTGCCGCAGCGTATAGCTAGTTCAAGGATAGCTCCTGCCTTGCGCTGTATTCTTGCTGGTGCTGACGCGACACTGGAAGGATAGACAAATAGAATAATGAAACATGAACTACGAAGATATTTCAATGTTCCTGAAAAGTTTTGAAGAATCGGCGTTCTAAGCTTACAAATGGCTTATCGTCTATTACAGAGCTGATTGTGTGGCGACTGGAGAAAGAAAAGTATGGACAGGAATTGGAGGTTAGTACGTTTGAAAGAGACAGTACTTCTGTAATAAATTATTATCGAAGGTCGCACATGGTGCAGCAAGCCTCTTGCGTGAGATATGAACAAGCACTGCGCCACCGTGTTCCCATGTTTAATAACGTGCTTTCATTCCTATCATCATGAAAATGATATCACGTATACATCTCAGTATTTTAATTATTCAGAGAGCTGTAATATCTCGAATGTAATGCATTCTGTGTCCTGTCGGAGAAAGAGAAAGAACGGAAGCACGTAGTGATTCACACACATAGAGCACATAGAAGATCAAACACAGAACAAAGCATTTAACATGCTACTTGAGAAACTAGTAAAATAAACGATTTTAAGATGAAGTTTATGATGTTCTACTTTAATGTCAAAATAAACTACGTGATTAAAGTGGAAATTTCGAGATTAAAGTTGACATTTCGTGCTTTTTTCCCACTGTGTGCCTATGTTTTTTGTTTGTACCCTAATACGCTTTAATATGACACTCAGACGGTGGGCTACGACTTGCCTTTTCACAGCGACTTTGATATGTGATTTCTTTTTTATTTCGGGCACTGTGCGACTTTGTGAATTTGATCTTTTGAGTTTTTCCGACACTCTGTCACTCGATCAACTTTCTTTTGTTGATTATACCACTGTTTAAACCAACAAATAGTACGTTTTTCCTTTGCCTCCACTTGGTATTCGCTGAAATTCTTATATTTTCCCCTGTGCTTTTCCCATTGTCTTTTCACAGAAGGCTATTTATATTGATTTGCATATTCAAAGAGGCGTAATTCTGGGAGGAGTTGGGGCGGGACAGAAGGCGCGTGCACGTGCGTTACTTTTCACGCTGATCGGGATTTATGTAGTGGAAGAACGTGAAAGTATGCGTGCGCACAGATTCCTGCATCTGGATTTTTCTGTGCGTACGCACAATCCCGCTTTTGTGCTTATACCATGTTATAGTGTGAGTTCTACGCACGGCGTTATACATGAGGCCCCAGGTGATCAAGCACCTGGAACGCTTCCGGGTGAGGTATAAAAAGGGCCAACCACCACCACTCAGAGAGCCAGAGTTGGGAGGAAGGAGACGAAGCTTGCGGAGGAGTGGTGGAAGAGAAGAGTGTGTTGTTGTTGGGATTGTGCTTTTGGGACTGTGTATTGCCTGTGGGTCACGGGGTAGACGTGCGCCCACGGGTGAAGAAAAATAAAAGTCCTTGTGTGTTTTATACGTGCCTCTGTGTCGTTCTGTGCCGGGTCAGGTGCCTATATAGCGCCTTTCCTACACTGGCATAGTCGGCAGGATCCCGGCTCGTCCATTTGGACCGGAACCTGTACCAAATTTTTGTGTACCAGCTTGGCACAGCACCCAGAGGCACATATACCACAGCGCGGAGAGCGCACACAGCACTGCAGCGTCAAGCGCACTTCCAAGGCAGAGAGTGTGCTCCAGCAGACTACAGTGCTGAGAGCGCCCTTTGGACTTCAGCACGGGGCACGCTCCCGAGGAAAGCGCGCCACTGAGGCCGCAGCGCGAGGTACGCGCCGACAGGACTGGCCGGCGGACACGCGCAGCACAGCGCGGGGGAGAGTGCGCTCACAGCTGCAGGCAAGCACAGTACACTGAAGAGCCCACCTGCGGCAGGAGCCGCAAAAACACCGCGCAATAGGGAGAAAGAAAGCCGGGAGGACACAGAAGCCAGCCGCCAGACACCGCTAAGCCATCCAGCACCACGGGTTGCAGCCGGAGGTAGGTGACGGGCCCAAAGGGGAAAGGCCACGGGAAGGGTTTTCCGCGTTCGCGTCAGCCTACCTGGCCGGATGAAGTTTGTCTGTGGCATGACGGCGGAGAGAGCGAGGCTGGGCTGTGTCTACCCTTCGGCCCAATTGATCAGCGGGAGGAGGAGAGCCCGGCTGTGCTTCCCGACGTGGTGTCGCCGCTCAAGGAGCAGGAGCTCGTTTCGGAAGCAGGTGAAGGTGGGGAGGACATGTGTCAGTTGCCCGCCGAGGAAAGGTCGCAGGCGTGGCCGACGGACCTTCTCCCCGAGCCTCTTGATTTCCCGAACGGGCCTGCGGAGATCCCGCAGGGCTTTCATGGCTCGCGGAAGGGGACAAGGGGAGCCCAAGTCCACCGCCGACCGAAGAGATTAATTTGTTTTGGACTGGACGGGAGTTGCAACGTGTTCTTCTTCCCCTGCAGTCGCTACTTAAGGTTTTTCAGGTCCTGCAGGAGACGAAGGAGGATTTAGAAAAGAAGATCGGCGCCCCAATGGCGGCCGTTGTGAATTGGCTGGAGAGACGGGGGGCGTCGGCCTCCTGGCTGCAGGACGTAGCGGTGCAGGTGAGTGAAGCCTGAGCCGTAGAGGAATTGGGGGGGCGGAGCGCAGCGGCCCCAGTGATGGTCAGTACTGCTTGCCAGTACTGCTACACAAGACGTTGCTGTGATGACAGACGGCGTGGCAGAAGAGCGTGCGGAGAGGCAGCTGGTGAATATCAGCTGCCAAACGACTCCGCCCCGACTGCCCGCGCCTGTCTTACGGCCGTCTAAAGGGGTGCAGACGGCACAGGGTCTCCCTTCTTCCCATAAGGGGACCCAGACCGTTAGTGCACCCCAAAGAAAGAGGAGGACCCAGACAAAGAGGTCGGGAACTCCGGACAGAGTGCAGCATAAGCCTGTTGGCTTGAAGGCGCAGGAGGGCTACGCTGCAGAGGGGCGGAAACGTCATGAGCCCTCCTCTGAGCGGGCGAAGGAGCAGGGGTTTCCTGCCTGCTTCCGCACTCGCAAGGGTCGGACTGGAGGGGGTCGGGTGTGTTTTAACTGCGGCCGCAGTGGCCACATCTGGAGGTGTTGTCCAGAGAGGACGTCCGCGTGGCAGGGACATCGGGGCAACACCCCCAGACCTGTTTATTATGTTTCTACAGGGCACAGCCGCGGAGCTAAGGATGCCGACTCCCTGTCCTGGAGAGGACCAGCCCTCGCAGGACAGGCCGATGAGCCCCAGAAGCCTCATCTGAGGGATGGGCACTGTGAAGGACAGCCGGGTCCCATGCCCGGCAGGGACGCCCCTGCTGCATATGTTCCGGGGGAGCAGCCATGGACACTTCAATACCTCCCCCGGGACGCTTGGTGGCAGCCTCCCTGGTGGACGATGATTCCCCAACCTGGCGCATGGCTCCATGGGAGGTGGAGTCCTCCACAGCCTGGTTGGGGGCTCGGATGGCCGCTAGGGGGAGCTGCATGGAGTCTGCAGCCCAGCTGGTCGAATCTTCAACCCCACCCGGAAATGCAATTAGGACCAGGTGATCAAGCACCTGGAATGCTTCCTGGTGGGGTATAAAAAGGGCCAGCCACCACCACTCAGAGAGCCAGAGTTGGGAGGAAGGAGATGAAGCTTGCGGAGGAGTGATGGGAGAGAAGAGTGTGTTGTTGTTGGGATTGTGCTTTTGGGACTGTGTATTGCCTGTGGGTCACGGGGAAGTCGTGCACCCATGGGTGAAGAAAAATAAAAGTCCTTGTATGTTTTATACGTGCCTCTGTGTCGTTCTGTGCCGGGTCAGGTGCCTATATAGCACCTTTTATACACCACCTAGACAAGTTCCAGCTCCTATGACCCTATATTGAAACAAACAAGTTTAATAATGGGATAGCTAATCTTCCTCAATAATAATAATCCAAGTGTCTGTTAAGAAGCAAATATAATTTAATATTCAATACCTCATAAAGTATTTATTATTTTTACAAGAAAGGGAGAAAAAAAAACGCATGATTAACAGAAAACAGCCAATATAAAGAAATCAGTTACAAATGTATTGCTTGATTAAGGGAAGTCTACAGTACTGAACAGCACTTACTTTTTTACAGTATGTAACTATCTGCTCTTTAGTAGATATTTACCATGATCATACAAGTGCTCCTCAGCATTTAATTCACTACAAGACACACAATTAATATAAATGCTTGTTCATTTTCCAATAGTTCTAGACATTTAAAGCTAAATACTAAAAAAATCCAAAATGTTGGAAAAAAAAGCTCTGTTTACAAAATGGCATGGTATTCATTATACTGCCCACTAGCATGACTTTTGTCCCATATTCATCCTACATTGTTTTTTTTGACATTATGGCCTATTTATTTGACCTTGCTTTTTTAAGTAATACGGTAATGTTATCACCTAGGAAAAGAGGAAGTGGGTGGATTAGTAGTGAGACACAGGAAAATCAGAACAGATCATTTTGGTGAATTTGAAAAGTCCTCTCGGAATATTTCCCCCACTTTTCAAACTTGCAGATTGAAATTTTGAAGAAGTGACTCTCCTAGTTAAGTGGCATATGTTTGTGTAAGTCTGAGTGCAGGAGCACCTGCCATTCCATGTTACTTTAGTCACTCAAGATAAATTCTATCTGTCTCAGTTTGCCTCAAAGCAGATGTGTTGATCTTCTAAACTCAGGCGTACAAGAATAACTGACTGTGAAAAGGGAAACATTAGCACCCCCTTGCTGGATCATAGCACACAAGTTTAACAAACACAGACAAAGGCACAAAAGAATCAAGTTTTCTAAGTTATATACAAGGCACTTACACTGCTTTTCTCTCCATGCTTTGCAGATTTCCTTTTAAATTGTTATATGACAGAGAACGAGATTTAAAATCTGCTTCAATTTGAGAAATTTGCTGGAAAGAAATAAATGCAAAATAAGTAAGTATAGAACACCAGTGCTTGTATGTTCATACATTAACTGAATGAACACAATCCAACTTTAGAATTAAGATGAGATGAAGGTTTTCCTCACAGGTCTAGGCATGAGGAGGAATCAACCATGCCACCAGCCCATTGCAAACCACACTCCTGACAGACCTAGATTGCACTAGGTTGGAATATAATGTTATGTAAAATTTTAATTATGTTGTTTCTCACTTGTAAGAACTGCACATTAGTGTATAAAACCTACTATATTAGTTAAATATGAAGTGTGTTTTTTTTATATTTTCATGCATCTTAAGTACAAAAATAAATAAAGATCTATTATTAAAAGCAGTATAGAAATACAATTTCACTGGAAAAAATCTTTGAAGAAAGGATAAAAATCAGGAAAAAATCTGTTAGCCATCCTGCCCTGAATCTTGCACTCATCTAACTTTTTGAGGGCAGATTTGCAACACAGGTGGTGAACAAGCAAAATTATTTATTGCTTCAAAAAAAAAAAAACAAAAGGCTAGAGGGAGGGAGAGTGAGTGCCCACATTACTTAAAATAGTAGGAAAAGTGGCATTTAATGACTGAATCACTGAGTGATTAGAATGGTGCTGTCCTGTCCTTGAATCTTCCATTTAAAAATAAAAAGTCAAGTGCTATTCATTCAACCATAGGTTAAAATTTTAAGGTTAATCTAGTGGCTTTACGTATTTGTCATACATCTTAGTCTAATATACTAGCCCACGAGCTTTAGCAGAAGAAGAAATCATTATATTTTTAAGCAACCCACTGAGTTTTTTATGAGAAGAATTATATTTTTATATTTATATTGAAACTTTTAAACTAAATAAGTTAATTTTACTTTACAGATACTATAATGCTATGTATAGCAAATACATTTTTTATTTAATCATTTACCTTAACAATTTTTAACCATTATTTAAAAGATGGTGAGAAATTCTTAAAAACAAGAATGTTTTGTAATGACTTCTTTGGATGTTATTTCCTGTATTTACTTGTTTCTGTAGTTTAAAAAATTAAGTCATAGTACGGCTTTATAGCAGCTCACTGGAAGTTCCTACATTTAAATGCATGCTTCTCCCAATGTTTGACTAGTGTAGAATTACAGTTTCCTAACCCAGCCACACAAACCTGTGTGTTTCTTCGTGCCAGTCCCAAGCCCGGATAAATGGGGAGGGTTACGTCCAGAAGGGCATCCGGTGTAAAATTTTGCCAAATCAATATGTGGACAACAATACAAATTTCCATACCAGATCGGTCGAGCCCCGGGTTAACAACGACTGCCACCAGTACTGTTAGTCAACAGGGTGCTGGTGGAAATTGGGCTACTGTTGGCCGAAGAAGGAGAAGAAGAGGGGGGAGACATGTCTGGAGGCAGGAGGAGAGGAGGAAGGTAAAGAGAGTGGAACTGAGGGTAGGAACTTTGAATTTGGCAGTATGACTGGTAAGGGGAGAAAGTTAGCCGATATGATGGAGAGAAGAAAGGTTGATATATTGTGTGTGCAAGAGACTAAATGGAAGGGGAGTAAGGCCAGGTGGATCGGAGGTGGATTCAAATTGTTCTATCATGGTGTGGATAGGAGGAGAAATGGAGTAGGGGTTATTCTGGAGGAACAGTATGTCAAGAGTGGTTTGGAGGTGAAAAGAGTGTCAGACAGAGTAATGATTATGAAGCTGGAAATTGAAGGTGTGATGATGAATGTTGTTAGTGCATATACCCCGCAAGTTGGGTGTGCAATGGATGAGAAAGAAGATTTTTGGAGTGAGTTGGATGAAGTGATGAACAGTGTACTCAAGAAAAGAAAGTGCTGATTGGAGCGGATTTCAATGGATATGTTGGTGAAGAGAACAGAGGAGACGAGGAGGTGATGGGTAGGTATGGTGTCAAGGGGAGGAATGAAGAAGATCAGAGGATAGTGGATTTTGCCAGAAGGATGGACATGGCTGTGGTGAATACGTATTTTAAGAAGAGGGAGGAGCATAGGGTGACGTACAAGAGTGGAGGAAGATGCACACAGGTAGATTGCATCCTAGGCAGAAGAGTCAATCTGAAGGAGATTGAAGACTGCAAAGTGGCGGCAGGGGAAAGTGTAGTTAAGCAGCATAGGATGGTGGTCTGTAGGATGACGTTGGAGATCAAGAAGAGGAAGAGAGTGACAGCAGTGCCGAGGATCAAATGGTGGAATTTGAAAAAGGAAGACTGCAAGGTTGAGTTTAGGGAGAAGGTGAGACAGGCACTGGGTGGTAGTGAAGAATTACCAGACAGTTGGGAAACTACAGCAGATGCAGTAAGGGTGACAGTAAGAAGGGTGCTTGGCATGACATCTGGACAGAGGAAGGAGGAAAAGGAACGGGGAAGTACAGGAGAGTATACAGAGGAAGAGGATGGCAAAGGAGAAGTGGGATAGTCAGAGAGATGCAGAAAGTAGACAAGAGTACAAGAAGATAAGGTGCAAGGGGAAGACAGAGGTGGCGAAGGCTAAAAAAAGTATGATGAGTTGTATGAGAAGTTGGACACATATGAGGGAGAAAAGGACCTGTACCAATTGGCTAGACAGAGGGACCAAGCTGGGAAAGATGTGCAGCAGGTTAGGGTAATAAAGGATAAAGATGGAAACGTACTCACAAGTGAAGAGAGTGTGTTGAGCAGATGGAAAGAGTACTTTGAGAGGCTTATGAATGAAGAGAACGAGAGAGAGAAGAGGTTGGATGATGTGGAGATAGTGAATCAGGAAGTGCAATGGATTAGCAAGGAGGAAGTAATGACAGCTATGAACAGGATGAAGAATGGAAAAGCCGTTGGTCCAGATGACATACCTGTGAAAGCATGGAGGTGTTTAGGAGAGATGGCAGTGGAGTTTTTAACCAGATTGTTTAACAGAATCTTGGAAAGTGAGAGGATGCCTGAGAAGTGTACTGGTGCTGATATTTAAGAATAAGGGGAATGTGCAGGACTGTAGTAACTACAGGGAGATAAAATTGATGAGCCACAGCATGAAGTTATGGGAAAGAGTAGTGGAAGCTGGGTTAAGAAGTGAGGTGATGATTAGTGAGCAGCAGTATGGTTTCACGCCAAGAAAGAACACCACAGATGTGATGTTTGCTCTGAGGGTGTTGATGGAGAAGTATAGAGAAGGCCAGAAGGAGTTGCATTGCGTCTTTGTGGACCAGCAGAAAGCATATGACAGGGTGCCTCTTGAGGAATTGTGGTATTGTATGAGGAAGTTGGAAGTGGCAGAGAAGTATGTAAGAGTTGTACAGGATACGTACAAGGGAAATGTGACTGTGGTGAGGTCTGCAGTAGGAGTGCATTCCTACAGATGCATTCAAGGTGAGGTGGATTACATCAGGGATCGGCTCTGAGCCCTTTCTTATTTGCAATGGTGATGGACAGGTTGACAGACAAGATTAGACAGGAGTCCCCGTGGACTATGATGTTTGCTGATGACATTGTGATCTGTAGTGATAGTAGGGAGCAGGTTGAGGAGACCCTGGAGAGGTGGAGATATACTCTAGAGAGGAGAGGCATGAAGGTCAGTTGGAACAAGACAGAATACATGTGTGTAAAGGAGAGGGAGGTCAGTGGAATGGTGAGGATGCAAGGAGCAGAGCTGGCGAAGGTGGATGAGTTTAAATACTTGGGATCAATAGTGCAGAGTAATGGGGATTGTGGAAGAGAGGTGAAAAAGAGAGTGCAGGCAGGGTGGAATGGGTGGAGAAGAGTGTTAGGAGTAATTTGTGACAGACAGATATCAGCAAGAGTGAAAGGGAAGGTCTACAGGACGGTAGTGAGACCAGCTATGTTATATGGGGTTGGAGATGGTGGCACTGACCAGAAAGCAGGAGACAGAGCTGGAGGTAGCAGAGTTGAAGATGCTAAGATTTGCATTGGGTGCGACAAGAATGGATAGGATTAGAAATAAGTACATTAGGGGGTCAGCTCAGGTTGGACTGTTGGGAGACAAAGTCAGATAGGTGAGATTGCGTTGATTTGGACATGTGCAGAGGAGAGATGCTGAGTATACTGGGAGAAGGATGCTAAGGATAGAGCTGCCAGGTAAGAGAAAAAGAGGAAGGCCTAAGAGAAGGTTTATGGATGTGGTGAGAGAGGACATGCAGGTGATGGGTGTAACAAAACAAGATGCAGAGGACAGAAAGATATGGAAGAAGATGATCCGCTGTGGCGACCCCTAACGGGAGCAGCCGAAAGAAGAAGAATAAGAAGAATTACAGTTTCCTCTATAATCCAATTGGCTAAATAGTTATGAGTGTGACTATGGGTGTCTATATAAATGTGTCCTGTGATGGATGGACTCATTGATCCAATCTTAGTTTCTGCATAGTGCATATTATTATCTGTGTAGATTCTGATTCCTGGGAAGTCTGAATGGAAAATCAGGTTTATAAAATAAATAAACAAAAATGCATCTGTTCTGATTTAACATAAAATTACTTTGAAATCTGTTGTTGTTTAAAGTCATCAATATGAAAATACAATATTTTTGGCAATCATGCTTTAGTGTATCATTATTTACAACAAGTCAGTCATTTTACAACCTGCTTCATTCTGAACTGGGTTGCAGGGTTCTGATAGAACCTATCCCAGCTAGCATAGGGTACACGGCAGGGAACAAACCCTGGACAGGGCACTCACAAACACCATACCGTACTAGCAGAAAATTCTACTTCCTACTTTGCTGTTTATTTACTTACCAGGATTGAAACATTTTTACCTGGTAACAATTTTCTCAAATTTCTTGAGATTTATGTTTGGGGAAAAAAAATAAAAGTGACCTACTTTTGATATAACTTCAATCAGGTTCACCAGAGATTGTTTGATGGGGTATTTTGCCATGTCCCACTGGAATCGAGTCACATATGTCACCAGGTCAACTAAAAGAGGTTACACACAGTATACATATGTATTACACTCAAATGTGCTGTTGAATTATTCACATCATAATAAAACAGTTCCATTCAACAGCTTACCACAATTCACAAAGCACTTCATTATCAAGTCTTCTCCACAAGAACCTCATGTACAGTTAGCTGATGTATTCTTAATTCACTGTGATTTCTTACTGTGGTGTGTACATTTGCAAACTTTCTAAAGATACAATTTAAATTTCATGATGCCAAAATATTGTCATACTAGATTATATTACATCATAGTGCAAAAGTGATATAAATAGTGTCTAATTGCAGAAATACCTCAGTTCAGATAATCTTATCTTTGCTACACTGGCTAAGTATTGTACATGACCCAGTATTTTGTCTAAATTGATTTTGTGATGCATTTTTCTTATTTATTGTTTAAATAATACTAGAACCTTTACTTATGTAACAAGATATATTAAATATACTGTACTTTGGACATAAGTTGCGCATTATTTTTTATGTCTTAATGCTAAATGTATTCTAATCAAAATAATCAAGCCAATATAAATAATGGCTGTTAGTTTCTACTGAACTTTGAAATACTGTATTTCTCATGTTAGTTTTTACTTTTCTCAAATTTTCTGATACAGTGAATCCCTGAATATAAATCCCATTTCTAAATTTAGTACTGTTAGAGCAGGTTCTACATACTAAGTAATCCTTGATTAAAAAAAATACATACAAAGACAAGAAGGGCAGTTTAATCTCAGTCTACTCCAGTAACTTTCAATAGATGCACTGGATTTTATACTTTGCTTGAATTATAAAACAAATATTTTAAAATGTAGTACATAATTATAAATGTTGTTTCTTAGCTCCCTATCAAATTACAAAAGTTGATAATAAAGCACTAATGTAATTTTTATTGAGCTTTACAATGTATAATATAAATTACTGATTAGTATTTTATTTGTATTTTCACACAGCAGGCACTGTCTAAGCTAGGCTGTTGTGGAGTAGTTCTAATAGATAAACTAAAAAGATTAATTTAAGAGTTTTGTTAACTTGAGCACACCAATACTCTGCCAAAATACTATAAGAAACCCTTGGCAGTAGTTATTTGATCAGGTTGAAAGGAATGAGTAGGAAGAATTTAATGCAAAGTAGTCTGATAAAAAATTAAAGGTGCTCCACACAAGGAAAGCTTGTAAACAGAAAACTGGGGTCAAATGATGTTCTTCTAGTCTTACGGATATCGTGATCAAGCTACGAGGCTAACAAATGCAAAATCCATCGTAACCTGATCACTGTACCCCTATGACCAGATACTAAAATTCTAGAGTTAAACAAACAAAAAACATCAAACAGACACAAGGATTCATCATGCTCATAAACAAAAGCTCACTCAAGTGTCTAAAATACCCATTAATGCCTGAAAATATGCTTTCTTTTCATTGTGATTTGTCTTCTGTCCTACAAGAAAATTAATAAATAGACATTGCACTGTAGAATAAAATTTATATTATTCAATAATTAAATTGTTCCTTAGAGCTGAAAAAAGCAAAAAAAATATTGTGCTATGATTTAATTTATATTGTAAAATACATCTATCAATCCATTCATCCATCAAGCACACATTTTATCATCCATTTAATACTTTATCCACCCTCTCCATTCTTTTCCAGTATGAAATGTTACAAATTCTTGTATATACTGTATATATATATATATAATATAGATGCAACAAAGAAAATGTAAAAAAGTGAAAGCTACAGGAAAACCCTTCACCAAGCCCATCAGTTTATATTTTCCATTCTCTCCTCTGACTCTGCTCCACTTCAGATCATGAACACATTGAGCTACAGTAACTTAGGACATTTCCACAGTGTTTGGACATGTGCCATATACTGTACTGCTTCAACTGTACCAGTGTTGGCCGTTTTTTTAAGGATGAATTATCATAATCAGATTGGTTGTGAAACATGGGAGGAAAACTGAAATACCATGGGAAAACCCACAAAGACACGTAAATTGACACAGACAACACCCAGCTTGTAATGTGAACCCAGGAACCTGGAGCTGTAAGATAGTATTGCTTACCATATTGCCACACACCAAAATAAAGCATACATATTGTATGAAATGACAAACCTGAAAATGTACTGCAAATTAATATTTGTACATCAAGCTAATGGTTAAAAAACAAAATTTTGCTTAATATTAATTCATTGACAGAATATCATTGGTTTTTAATCAGTCCCCTGAATAGGGGTTAGCCATTAAATTTAAAACATTTCATTAAATATTACACTCTAAACAGTCAAACCTTAACATGACTGCTGTACTAGTTTATTCTTTTGTGAAATCAAGACATGAAATAATACAATCAAACTAAATGTGCATCTTTTACTTTATACAGCTGTTTCCTATAATCTTTTACATTCATTTTACATTTGGAATACTGTCATGTTAAGTAACTAGCTTGAGTTCTGCCAACTACCTTGTTGTTTAATGTCCAGCATTTTAAGTATTAAGCTAAACTGCTATAGAAAAACAATTATGATTTGTCTTTTGTCATAAACATGTTTTTTTTTAAATATGCTGCTTATTTAAAAAAAAAAAAAAAAGGATTAAATTATAGCTGGGTCAAGAATGTTCAATGCTTTACTATTTATATTACACCACAATCAATAATCACATTTACATTGATGTTTTATTTGTAGCTGTTTATTCACCTTTCATATGCATGAAGCGTGAGTATTCTTATTTGTCATTAAATGACCAATATTGAACCCTAAACCTGCTGTTAGACTCACCCATATGAGATCCATATACACTAAAAATGTATATTCAATGGACTGATACCAAACACATAAATGATTAATTTGGCTCTTCAAATCTCTGCAAATGTTTGTCTTTATTATTTGAATAAAACTATTGGGCACCACCATTCACTCTTATCCCACCTATCTTTATAAAACCTTTCCTGTAAGTGATGACTATATCAAACATCTACTGTTGTGAATCTTAGAAGAGATTTTGGGAATAAGACATAGGGTATTCAAGGCCAGTATTATATGTGAATATTGTTGCTCAAAATAAAAAGGGTTATGACACTATACTAAATAGTGGGTTTTCATAACTGTACAGTTGATAGAGGAAAGGGTTTTCTTTACATTATATTATTGATATGTGGTCAATATCACGTGTTTTTTTAAAAAACTGAGACACGAGAGAAATGTGAATGTAATGGTTGGTGTTACATTTGAAATGGCTGGTCAGGCAACCATTTGTCATTGAAGAAAAAAAAAACAAACATTTAGCACACACAGTTAAATAAAACCTTATTCAATGTCAGGAATTACCATGTATACAAGGAAATGCATATACACTTTAAATGAGTTTGTAAAACCACAGTTTTACACATACAGTATATTTAGCAGATAAAAAGTTTGAAAAACAAAGCAAAATTAAGATTTGCTCAGAGGTACCTGTGCATTTACCAGTTACAATTATGGCTCATGTACATATAGCACTGTTTACCACAAATAATTGTAAAGTCTACATTAATTTGAACTTGTGTATAAGTGTTTAAGTTTTTCCAGTATATTTTCAGAAAGTTTCCAGAAATTCAGTTTTTTTGCTGTTGTGAAAGAAACATCTCATCCCATAATCTGAAACCACTTCTTCTGGTTAGGGTTGCAGTGTGTGAAGTTTATTAATAATTATTTGAGTAATAAAACCAGAAACCTATTTTCCGTATTATGACTAGTATTTTCTAAATTGTTTACATACACACACACTTATATATACTACTACTCAAATGTTTTATTGAAATGTAAGCAATTCAGGTTCAGTGAATAACCTGAAATGGTACAAAGGTACGTGATAAACTACCTGAAGTTGAAAAAAAAGAAACATAATGTAATTTTCAGACTTCTACATAAACGACATTTCCAAAGAAAGATGCAACTTAAAAGTTTTTCTGCAGCAATGTTAGTTAATTAAGCCTGGAAAGTTGATCCAATAATTTCCAAAAGATGTTCCAACTTTTGTTAATTACTTATAAAACTGCTGTCTGTATAAAAACATTGTTGGAACAACGTGTAGCTACAGCCTTGTTTAGACAATATGGCACTGCAGGAAGCAAAATATTTTTGTCATAAGGGAAGAAAAGGGAAATTCACAAAGGAAGACAGACAGACCATTAACCCTTAAAAGTCTAGGTCTTTACTTTAGAGAAATTGCAAAGAAAGCCAATGTGTCAGTAAGTGCAGTGTCTTACAACATCAAAGGAACCTGGAAACTATAGGCTACTGGAGTAACAGGTCTGGCAGACCCAATGCCCCAAAAGAATCAGAAGACACGTTTCTGGGATTTAAAGGTTGAGTGACAGATGCCTCACAGCACAACAAGTTAAGCACAATTTAACAATAGTTGAAGTAAGAAATTAATTTGAGGAATACTGTATATATGAGTATTATTTGCAACTGACACCTAATTTTGGTAGATGTGTTCTGGATTTCAGGTGTGAATGCGTCATGATGGGCAACTGAGAGGATCCACCTAGGTCATGGGTTCAGGAACCTCCATCAACCTCAGCCTCCATAACTAATTAGCAAGGAGGGAGGTCAGTTCTCCTATAGGGACAGGCAGGGATGTGAACCATAGACCTCCCACATTCTAAAGCCAGAGGGGAAAATAATGTTCCTGCAATACAGGGAACTCAAAATATTGAAATGTCCACCCTGTATTAGAATGCAGACAGTAAAGTATTTTGAATGCCAGGAACAGGGACATAAATGGAAACACTGCCCCCTTCTGAACTTACACTGTCCAATATAAAAACACTGACCTATGGACTAAGCACCTGCCAAAAGCACCAAATAGCATCTGATTTTTTCTCTTCAAAACAGAAAAGAGGCTGTTTGGAGTCATTCACGCCATCTTTAGTGATTGTAACTTACAGTCAAACTCAATGTGCACTAACCACCTAATAGGATTGGTAACTTTGACATTTCAGGCTCAGTTTTGTTGGAACAGTTATCTTGTACAGTATAGGACAGTATGTATGGTAGACATGATGGCTGAGTTGTTTCGTGGTACCTTCCAAAGACAGGAGACCAGAACAATAGAGGGGCAGTGATAAACTTTCTCCCAAGGCAATATGTTCCCCAAGTACACCTGGCACCCTCATGACTGCATGTAGATAGGCACTCTGAACATTTAAACATGTTGGGTTCCTTCAGAGCCATTGGCAGAAGGTACTATGAGACAGTTCCACTATTCTCTTAGAACTCTGTCTGACTTAAAGTGCTTCTGGGGTTTCATCTCCATCATCTCTGAAATTATAAGTAGTCATTCTGATGTCCTCGATGAGTCAGAGTCAGGAGAGGACAAGGAACACAGTTCACATTGGGTTTAGGTAGAAGAGGAATAACTGTTTTGTAAAGAAAAGGCAGTGTCTGGAAGATAATTTGAGGAAAATAAAGACTCCTATTTGTACCAGACAACTGGTACTTGTGTGCTAGGCTTGGGGTGGGTACTATCCCCTAACAGCTCTTTCCTCTCTCTCTCTCTCTCTTTCTGTGTGTGTGTGTGTACACACATACAGTGTATATATACTGTATACTGTATATATTATAAATGGGCCTGCTTCAGGAGACAACCTACAGATGTTCTACAACATTTAAAGTAAATTAAGCCTTGCAATTGAATCAAACAATTTGCACAGGTGTCCCAAATTCTGTTGATTACTTAAAACCCCTCTGTCTGTCTTAAAGCAGAGTTGGAAAAGACCGTGTTACTATGCCCTCTGACGTACTACTTAGACGATATTACACTGTACAGTTGTAAATTCCCGTGATCATGGCAACGAGCGGAATGGTGGCTTTGAGGCTAGGGATCTGTGCTGGCAATTGGAATGTTACCGGTTCAAAATGCTAGAAGTGACTCTACTGCATTAGGCCTTTAACCTGCATCCAGCCCTGCAAGTAGGTCCTCCAACTTGCAGAGGAAACTCAAGAGTTAATGGCAGGATTGGCCCTCCAGCCACTGTAAAAAAAATTTACACTTTTCCAGTGTGGTGCTGAGGTGTCACCTGTTGCACTGCTGCACTCAGGTTCCAATCCACATGGTTTGTCATTTGGTGGGTATGGCAATGGCAAGAAAATAGCAATTAACAAATGAAATGAGGCAGAGGATTATTACCTTAGAAGTTTAGGCCTTTCATTTAGAGAAATTTAAAAAAAAATTGAAAGTGTCCATGAGTATGGTGCCCTACACAATCCAAGGACAATTAGAATTTGCGTGATAGGTGCCTCACAGCACAAAAGCATCAAGCACTGCTTAGCAGTAGTTGAAAAAAGTAAGTTTCAGTTTCAACTGTGAAGAGGAGACTTTGTGCAAATGTGATGAGGTGAGTGGTAGTAAGAAAGCCATTCTTTAAAGAAAACAAAATAGGGCCTTGAAATACCAGCTGTGGACTACTGCAGACTGGAAGAGAGTCTTATGGATCAGTGAATCAAAATTTGAAATCTGTGGTTCATCAAAATATATTGAGAAAGCCCAGGGCGCGTACAGCCTCCCTAACCCTGACACAGACAGGCAGGAGACAGGTTTTGCACACAACACACTTTTTATTTACATTTGGGGAGCATTTCATCCTGCTCCCCACAGCACAGTACCTAAAGCACACAGCCCAACACAATCCCTTTTTGCTGCCAGTCCTTTCACCTCCACTCCTCCTCAGGCTTTGTCCTCTTCCTCCTGACTCTGGCCATGGAGTGGTGGTAGCTGGCCTCTTTTTATATGGCACCCGGAAGGCCTCCAGGTGCCCAATGAACTGCTTCTGGCCATGCGCCCCACTGGAAATGAATTGGGCTGCTCTATGTCAGTCCGGGGATGAAATTGTCTTGGAAGGACTCTTTCCACCAGTCCTTCCATAATCAGGGCATCTGCCACTATGTGTGTATATATATATATATATATATATATATATATATATATATATATATATATATATATATATGTTGCATAGTTTACTGTCAAATAATGCAAAGAGTACACGACACGTGTTTCATCCTCATTTGGGCTCATCAGGCGTACACACTCTACTGCTCCCCTCTAGGGGATCGAACCTCGGACGTCAGCATCAGAGACGAAGCCCCTTTATGCTGTGCCACGGCATGTGGTTCATTTATTTGAGAGCCTGTAGGTCCCGAGTAATTACATTCATTGCATTTGTAGTCTGAGTCCCAACCTGAATTGTGTGGGTGGTTACCTATAAGGTAACGCTTGTGGTTGGTCTGCCATTCAGCAAACATCCGCCAAGGTGCCCTCTTTAGTTGCGAGAAGCAGATCATGGAATGTTACATAGTTTACTGTCAAATAATGCAAAGAGTACGCGACACATGTTTCGCCCTCATTTGGGCTCATCAGGCATACACACTGTAATGCTCCCCTGTTACACAGTTTACTGTCAAATAATACAAAGAGTACGCAACACGTGTTTCGCCCTCATTTGGGCTCATCAGGCGTACACACTCTAATGCTCCCCTCTCTGGGATCGAACCTCGGACGTGAGCGTCACTGAAGAGGGCACCGTGGCTGATGTTTGCCGAATGGCAGACCAACCACAAGTATTACCTGGTAGGAATTACTCTGGGCATCTCTCTCTTAGGAGGTTTCGTTTAGCCAATGTGCTCGCATCGCTTGTGTATTAGTGGCGGGAGGAAAAGTAAAAAGGATACTGTTTTGCTGATGTTAGCGGCTAAGTGACTTTGTCTTTCTTCTGAGGTTTCATTTGCTGATGTGCTGGCCCTGTTTGTGTTATTAGCGGTTAAGTGAGTTTTCTGTTTCCTCGGAGGTGGAGCCCTTACCCTGACTCCACCTCTCACTTCCGGGCCAGACAGACACACACACTTCCACGCATAGACATTTATATATAATATATATATATATACATATATATTGCAGTGCCCTCTTCATAACACCAAAACTAACAGAGTTGAAGTTAATGAAATTTTGCCTGCATATTACTGCTAACACCACTTAAAACTCTAGAATTTAAGGTCTTTCACAAGTTCCATTGAGAAACTGAAGTTGCTAGAAAGGTTCAGCCAATGGTAATAATTTTGAATCGGCTTTCTTAAACTGAAGACTACATTCCATGTAGCTTTAAGTATTTTGTTTGGCTTTTAATTTTATCTATTAAATTTTCAATTGGTAAGTCATACTTAAATATGAAAAAGTAATAAACTATAAAAATTACTTCAATGCTTGTTTTTGAAATTATAAATACATTAGATAATTTGGTATAACTTTGTAGTTAATATGCTATGTTACAGTATTTTCCTGCATTTGGTATTGTCTAACATTAAATACCTCCATTGGCTAATAAGTTCTCTTGGATTCTGTCTTTGGAATCTTCCATTGTTTCAGCTGTGTATTGGGCTATCTTCTTCAAAACACTAAATGGAAAAATAAATATAAAGTAATAAGTACATTTTTCAGGGTTCACAGGCTTAGTTCATTAAACTTATACAACTTCTGGAATAATTTCAGTCTATTACAAGTAATCAAAATAAAGTAATTTTACTCTTACAATTACATCCTTTCATCCATACCAGCTTAGTTAAACCAATGTGAGTCAACTAACTCTATGGAACATTAATATTACATGCATTAGTTCCATTACTTTGCTTTATGGCAAAGTTTAACAGATTTAATAACAGTACTGTAAATTATCTATTTTCTTAAGCTTGCTTTCTTTATTACAATGTCACAGGGAGCCATAGCCCATTCTAGCAGTAACTGAGAGGCAATAACCAATCCAAAATAACCAAAAATATGGCAGTCAATCACAGCACATACTGTTTTTGAAAAAGTTTAAAGTTAGTCCTCCACTAAAGAGACTGAAAAGAATGTTAGTGACAACTGTTTAAAATCTGCATGGAAATAATCTTAACCTATTTTCCAAGACCCACTCTGGCAACAAATTCTCACTGTTATCTATTGTGAGCATCACACTATTGTCACTTGTATGTGGGAGACATGCAAATAACAATTCCTTTGTACTATATACAAATGACAATAAATGTGAAATTAAACTTAGACAGAATCCAGCCTTACAAGTCCATCAAAAACATGCAAAAAATATAGTAACACACCTTGGTATGATAGAAGGAAACCAAATTCTCTGGGTTTTTATGGAATACTTTACTTTTAAGTTCCCAAAGCAATAGACAAACTTCCATCCATCCATTATCAAACCTGCTATATCTTAACTACAGGGTCACGGGGGTCTGCTGGAGCTAATCCCTGCCAACACAGGGTACAAGGCAGGAAACAAACCCTGGGCAGGGCGCACACACGCACACACACACACACACCAAGCACAATTAGGATCACCAGTTCACCTAACCTGCATGTCTTTGGACTGTAGGAGGAAACCAGAGCACCCTGAGGAAACCCACGCAGATACGGGGAGAACATGCAAACTCCACGCAGGGAGGACCCGGGAAGTGAAACCAGGTCTCCTTACTGCAAGGCAGCAGCACCACCACTGCCCTACTGTGCCACCCCAATAGACAAACTTGTATTTTATAAATCACTTTTAAAGTTTTAATTAAGGTTTTGTATTTGTTTCCAAAGCATGAAACAATGTAATAATTCATGTCTAATCATAAATATATTATCTCAAAGGTTATTCTTTCTTTCTCAGTACTTTTTTTTTGTTATTAATGCATTATTAGTTACTTGGCTAAAGAAAATTAAAAATAATAAAAAGTGTGAACAGGATCTACTGTATAATACAATGCTATTTTCTGTGTGTGTGTTGCTGGTTCCTTTGATGAAAATGATTGGTTAGTTTGGCTGTGGTGGCTCAGTAGTATGGATGATGGCATTAAATGATATCACAAACAACATGCACCAATATGGAAATATATTAAGAAAGGTAAATACACATTTGATTAACATAGAAGGATTGTTTCAGGCTATCTGAAACTCTGTTTTAGAAAATGAACATTTGGAAAACTGATTGATGGATGGATATGTTAGAAGCACAACAGAGTTAAGAGTGAAAACAGATTAGAATAAGATATCTCAACCTTTGGATAATCCTACCAATCATCTCTACACTGTATCTTTATTTTTAATTTTAGTTTCTCAAAATGTAGCTGTACATAGTCTTAATTAGAAAAATGATATCCCACAACTTGAGTTTTCAAGTCTCAAGTACTCTGCAGCAAGTGAATTTAGATCTTACATGGAAAAATGGTCTGCTATCCCACAACATTAATTAGTAATGGAAGGGTGTTGAAATCATACACCCTGGTTATCCTCGTCACCTGCAGTGAGAGGGTTATGATGTCAAATTTATGCTCCATTACTGGAATGTTAAAGTAGATACATATTATAAAACAGATTTTTACTTCACATACCATTCCTACTGTATGAAGCATAAAAAGTCAATTATATATATATATATATATATATATATATATATATATATATATATATATATATATATATTATTATTTCCAAACATTACCTATGGATTTATATTATTGCATTTATATTTATGTTTTGCCTAGAAATACATTTTTATAGCATTGCTGGCATTAAAATAGCATTAATGAAAATGGCTGCAATCCTTACATTAAGATCAGGAATGTGAAAATATTCAATCGTAATTATGACTTTATGAAAAAGTATAAAATATTTACCTTCACTATTTGCTTATTGCATTTATATTTATGTTTTGCCTAGAAATACATTTTTATAGCATTGCTGGCATTAAAATAGCATTAATGAAAATGGCTGCAATCCTTACATTAAGATCAGGAATGTGAAAATATTCAATCGTAATTATGACTTTATGAAAAAGTATAAAATTTTCACCTTCACTATTTGCTTCAAGCAGACCTGTATTTTATTTGCTTCTGCTTGGTGCTGTATTGCAAAGTTACCTGTCAAGTGACCACAGGTATTTAAGAGCTTACGATGACAGTAAACACACATTACTGTCATCTGATGTAAACACTTTCTTTTAATGAGTCATGTACTTCATGTTTTGTAAGTCTAAGATTCAAATGACAGAAGATGATGTAAGTTTCTTTATTAAGAAACAACTGGTAGTTTTAATTTCAATGGACTGGTATTTTTTCATTTTTTTGGATGATAAAAATGCCTCAATTCAGACATGTAATAAAAAGATGGATAATCAATTTGTCCATTACTGAGCTACTTTTTCTATTAAAGGTCCATGGACAACTGAAGTTTAGACTGGTTGCATTCCAAGCTAAGCAAGAAACAGTCCTGGATGAGAAAATATAAGAGAGTGGACAATAATAAAACAAAGCCATGTGTACAACTAAAATTAAAATATTAGCCAGCCCAACAAAAAGGTGAGCTGTGTGATGTTGACACCTGAGCAAAAATTTCAATTATTGCAAAATGCATTCGGTGAACAGAAAAAAAAAAGATTAAATAGAGCATTAAAAAATAACACTTTTAATTTTTATACTATGTGTTCTCTAGTGTTTTTCTTTACCACTCTGCTTTATACTTTGAATTTTATTTTAAAAATTACTCAAACATTTATTTCATTCTTATTAATAATGATTTATAGTTTCAAAGTCAGTACAGTGTCTTGGGCAGGGCCAATATTTACATGACATCTGTATAAAAACAATGCATCTAACTACATTATAAACACTCATTTTTCTAAACAAAAATGCCAGTCAGAATATCCTGTCATCATAACAGTTGTGTTTACTCAACATGTAAGGTGAACACACACCCCCTCCCCCCTCCCTTTTTTTAGTTTTCTGTCTTGCAATCTTCACAAAGCAGGGCAGCACCTGTTTCTACCAGTTATAATCCATGTTTTTTTCTGAAGTACAAACTTGGACTGTTCTGTATCAAATTAGTAGAAAAGGTTGGTTACAAGGACACTGGTAATTGTGAGGACAAAATCCGTGTGTATACTGAAAACAATGTTTTTTTTTTCATAATGTGTATGCATTAAACAGTGACTTTTTTTACCTTTCGGTATAGATATCCAGTTTCCCTAGTTCATCAGTGAGGGTGATCATCAGATCTAAGTTTCCAACCTAATGGAAATATGTTAAATATCATTAATTAAATAATAGTGCAGTGATCTGATCAATGGTAATTTATGTGTTACAGCTAGTATCTTAGTTACCATGGCTAAAGTTAAAGCTAACATGGCAGCAATGAAATAAAACGTTACCATTAATACATGTGTTAGTTGTTTTTTTACATTTTAGCCGTTCAATGTCATTGGAAAAAAACATAATGCACTTAAATTAATTTTTTGGTCCATTCTAATTACCTTTATATCAGGAATTGCAAACTTAAAATTGTTTGACAGATTTGCTTTTGTAGTGACAGCCTGCATTCTTTCCCATGTCTGCTCATTTGATCTGTCATTGGGTGCAGAAATTAACCAAAACTCTGTCATTTTCCGTCTTCTTGTACAATGGGGTTAACAGAAGACTAAACAAGGTCCTAAAAAGACAGAGAAAAACAGAATAAAGTAAATATGGTTCTCACTTTCTCAGCACCGATATAAATAATTACATCAAAGGACTGATACCTACAAAACCACCGTCTATCTATTTTGTGTAGCCCAGTTAATGAAGTTCAGGATCGCGGGACCCTAGTACCAAAAACAAAACCGAACCAACATTGGACCGCCCGCACCCAAACCACACACACACCCCCACCCCCTTTTTTAACATCTGCTTTTAATCGTGGCATTTTGTTGTATGATATGTAGACTTACCTATATGAGAAATTATAATTTTTTTAACCTGTCAGATCTGTATGAAATCGGGACACTGTTCTCCGTAACACGCAATTAGAAAATGAAGTAGCTCATACCTTTTCTCAAGGAAAACTGAGCCGTGCAGTCGGCTACTCTTAGCAATATCAGAAATGTAATAAGTCTGTATTTACATGGCTACTAGGTGATGTCATGGAACTCGACATGATTTCATTAGTTTATTATAAAGTAATGAGGGAACAAAATACCTGCGCACTCTAGGCAGCCACTAAAACTATTCACAACAAATTTATTTTACTAATTTGGTTCCTGCATACTACCAGTTGTTGCTGGAACAGGCGTCGGTTCACCACCGTCCTACACTGAATTAAGCACGTTCAGAAAAATAGATGGAAATAATAGTATTTTGCATTTCCTTAAACGGTTAAAGCCTGTCCACGTCGAACACGGTGCGTAGCGCACACACCATTCGACTCACGCTAAGTAATTCAAAATAAATAAACTGACAAAGTAAAAAGTGCTCACCTTGAGTACCTGTAATGACATTGCGAAAGGTCGCCGAGATGATTAAGACATCTGACTTAACTTTAAGAGCAGCAAAACGTTTAAATAGTTTTGCATCTGCGCCGGACTGGTGACTGCCGCCTGTGTGTCCCTTCATCACTAAACCCCCTCCCTCTCCTGACACGGGCGCCCCGCCCACTACCCCCGCTGACAGCTCAGGTGAGCGAGAAAAGTGACCCAGCCACTAGCTTCACTTACACTAGGGACACGCACCTCTTGTTTGAGTCGGCTGGTAAGGTCATTTGAATATTTTGTTGTAAAATTGTAAATGAAAAACAAAACATATATCCTTGACCACGTTCCCGATTTGTATAGGTCCTTTTTGTCACCCGTTCAAAGATATATATTTTTTAATTGTAAGGCATGCTCTTGCAAATTCACAATAATTTGATCATTGTGATACCAGGATCATCCAAGGTTGGTACCATCCTCTGTATTCTTGTTTCAGTTACAATCTCCAGTTTTGAGGGCATTAAACAGGGTCAGCAATACCATTTAGGTGAATTAGACTGTCACCTAGGGCAGTGCTAAACATTGGGAGCAGATAGGGGAGGGGGGGGGGGAGGGGGTGACATCTTTTTAAACCATTACATTATAAACCCAACACTACAAACACTTGTACTCAATACAGTACCATGAGGACCCTCCTCTCTTAAATCCAAAATATGTATATCATTGTGTTCTATGCCCCATGGAATACCCCCACCAGTATCTGATGTGATATATAAATTACCTGCTCAAAACATAAGGAGGACCAGCTGCTTGACATAATGCACAGATATCAGGATGCTCAAAACACCAAGGGAAACCTAAAAATCCTTTAATTCCAAATCCCCCTCTCCTTTTCTATATATTATACTGTAGGTATAACTGCATACTTAAAACACTCCTGCTCTCCAATGTAATATACATATAAAACAATCTCCTGAAAACTCCAAGGCCTTATATGTGTTTAAAGATATATATAAAGTTTGGGGGTAATATTTAGAACTTTGCATATGGTAGCAAAAATGTTAGAGCCGACCGTGGCACTAAAGGCCTACAAAGCACAATAACAATCCCATCAATGATTTGGTGCAAGGCAGGAACAACACCTGGACAAGATGTCAGGTTATCACATGGCACCCACACTAGTGAGAATGGGCACACTCCATGCAGGCAATCTCCAGGACACAAACTGTAGTCTACTTAAGGAAAGGCAGCAGTGCTACCACTACACTGCCATGCTACCCTTAAAACAGAATAAGAATAATTAAATGTCATACGTCCATTTTCAAAACTAACAAACCCTTTAATGCAGGGATTTAGTACTCTGATTCTGTTCATTTTTGTTCCTGTAATAAGATACCCACCTTAACAAAGCATGTTATTGTTTTGTTGGTTCAACTTCCAGTTAGCTAATTAAGAAAACTCTTTATCACAGTTTGTTTTAGAAAATTCAGCAAAAACATTGTTTTATTTTCCTGTTATAGATAACTGGGAACACTTTATTTTAACTATCCATTACAAATACCTATTAACTATAGGTTATTATTATACAAATAGGAGTCTTTAAAATATGAAATAAAGCATTGAAAATGAGAGCAAAATAATTTATCATTGTATTGTGGTCATTCATTACATGTATGGCTAGCATACTGGTGCATAATGGCTGCCATTTCCTCATCCAGGTGGATACTGTACATAGGTGGTGATTGAAGAAGCTCCACACTACCTAAAGTGCTATATACATGGTCTTAATCCATTGATAAAGTATTTACAAAATTGTTCAATGCTGCTTTTTAATAGTTACTTAACTAAAGAGTAACCAGAATACTAGTTGATGATCAGCATTTGTGGGAACAAAAATGGATTAAGTTTCTTTTTAGGACACATTGTCACTTTCATATGTGCCTTGTGTTTATTAAGTATTGTTTTTGAATTGAATTATTTGAAAACTACCAACTGTGTATTTCTTGAATCTGTTTAATCCAGTTGAGGGCGATAGGAGACTGGAATTTGTCTAGGCAGCACTTAGTGCAGGAAACAGACTTGTATAAGTCTCCAGGTTTATTACAGGGCAGTTCATACTCACTGTGTACTGTATATTTAAAATTACTAAGTAATGTAACTTTATTGTATTTACAATTTTACAGAACACTGGTCCATGCAGATATGGGGAGAATATATAAACAGAGGCAGTAACATATCTGGGACTGAAACCCCATGCCCAGGAGATGTGAGGCAGCAGTGCACAAGCCTCATACTCTGTTCTGAGTCATAGAATAGAACAGATTATTGTTATGGCTGTCAATTCTTCTGCTATCCATATGACTCACCTGAATCCAATAACATGATCCCATTCAGCCAGCTTTACTTGAACTATTAATATGTTCACTCACTATTAAGGTGGCTTTTACATGCCAGAAAGCTTTACTAGAAAATGGCAGTATGCAGTCTGCCCTCTTAACAGTATAACTGGTTAATAGAGATATGAGAAGAGATAAGGAGGCTTTTCTCATGTTTTAAGCAGTTCTGTCTTAATGCGAGGTGTCACTTTTTGTGAACCTTTATTAAACAATAAAGTGCACCTTTTTCATATTTATGTTTTCAAGTGTTGTTAACACCTTAACACAAGGAAAACTGACTACAGTTTTCAACTATATGTGCTATAGAGCTGAGGTGAGTCCAAAGACTTCTCATTGATAATTACTGGTTATAATATTGTCATATGGTGAAAGTAAATGTTATACTATTATATGCTGGGCTGTTTTGTTTTTGTTTTTTATTTTTTTTTATTCAATGTTTTTGAAAATATAACTCTTGCATTTTGTTGTGTTGTAAAGGGAGTTTTCTGGATATGCAGTCATATGATAGGCTCTAAAGTAGTATATGTCACCCTGGGGCAAGATGTAAATTGTACCAGATGAGACAAAGTAGTTGTCAATATCCCTACAGACAAGTACTTATGCAAATGAAACAGTAAAAAAATAAAATATAAGGCTAGTCTGCTTTATTTCTCTCAGTATGCTTTCTGTTAATGAAATTGTGACTGAGCGGTGATGCTGAATGTTAGGACTGTCTATGGATACATGCCATTACACGCAAGATGAATGAGAGTATAGTTATCTATACCACCTATAGCTAATAGTATCTATCCATTTCCCAAACTCAGGGTTTAAGCAGCACAAGCAGAATACATGCAAAAGAAATACTAATTCACTGTTGACAGTTACGTGCAGACAATGTCAGCCCCACACCAATTCGTACCAAGCTAATTCTACTAATTTATGAGATTGTTGGAAAGGGGTGTATGGCGCCCCCGATATCTATGCAAAAGGACGAAGGTCCAAGTCTTTAGAGTCCTGGTGCTCCCTGTCTTGCTATATGGTTGCAAGACATGGACGTTATCCAGTGACCTGAGATGAAGACTGGACTCCTTTGGTACTGTATCTCTTCGGAGAATCCTTGGGTACCACTGGTTTGACTTTGTGTCAAATGATTGGTTGCTCACAGAGTCCCAAATGAGGCCCATTACCTGCATTATGAGGGATCATCAGTTATGGCCATGTGCTGCGATTCCCCAAGGGTGATCTGGCTCACAGGATCCTCATTATTGAGGACTCAAGTGGCAGGACAGGCCAAGGCAACGCCCACATAATACCTGGCTGTGGCAGATAGATGGTCATTTCCGGAGGATGGGACCGGACTGCATGTGTGCGTGTGGGGTTGCCAACCAGGATTCTGAGCTGTTTTGCCATGTGGTGGGTGCAGCAATGCTCTGTACCAGTGCATACACCCTGACCTGACCTGATCTAATTCTGTTGTTGCCGCTCTATCTAGTATCTCATATCTAGAGGAAATGACAACACCCAGTAAAAAAGGCACAAATTGATAAAACCTGTTCATATACTGACCATGCAAAATGAAAAGCGACCATTTAGTCCATCAAATTTGTTTAACTAGCTAAAAGGTAACTGTAAGTTGTCCTGAAACTTCATCAGTTTGAGGAGAAACCTCAACCTTTTGAAAAGTACCTGGTTGAACATACATGGCTAAAAGATATACATGATATACTTTATATTACCATCGCTTAAAAACATACTGTAGAATATTGTACTAATTAATACTACTGTCTTGGATAAGCTTAATTGGCAGTGATATGTTCATTTGATAAATTTATGTACATGAGAAGGTAAAATACAGTCCCAGAGATCATGCTAACCATCAGTGGTATAATCTTTTCACTCTACCATTGTAGATTCTATTTTATTGTATTTTATTTTACATTTTTTTGAATGAATAAAAGAAGAAATGTTTTATTTGAATCTGCAAACTAACAATTAAAAGAATCTAAAAATATCATTTAAAATATAATAAAAATGGACACCCCTGGTCACTTTTATGATATCCGAAATGCATTTTGAGATGCCATGAAATCATTTCTCAAGCATTTTAAGATGTTAATTGCATTTCAAGATATATGAAATAACATTTTAACATCTTTAAAAATACAGGAAGCTATTTGTGAATAAGGCATCTGAGAACATTTTTGTGATATATATATAAAAAATATCTCTAATATTCTGTTTTCCAGAATATCTCAAAATAGCATCCTATCTATTTTCAGATATCTTAAATGTACTTCTAAATTTTACCAAATTACTTTTTTGTTGTGTTGACATTTTAAAAAACATTTTTAGATATCTTAAATTAAACAGAAAGTTGTTATTGAGAAACAGGACATTGTGGCTGGGTGCAGGAGTAACAGCTCAGGATGCAGCAAGGAAAATTTTGAGTCAGCTCTTTTATTGTCTGGAAACAGAAAAATAAACAAAAACAAACAAAATAACACTTGTTGGCATGTGTCCCTTCAACTGGTAATTTAAAAGTATATTTAGAAGGTTGTAGTCGCTCTAGCGGAGCTCCATCCAGCAGATTGCTCTAGCCTAGTAATGATTCCTCCTTCTGGGATGCCTTGGTTTTTATGGCGGCAAACACCAGAAAGTAGGCGGGGTTAAACACACTCACTGGGCAGGGTTTCAGCATTGTGGGAAAAGAAGGAGGTGACAGGTGGTAATGGCAGTGCCCCTTCTTTTCTTGCTGGGTTATTTACATACTTTGAATGAGGTCCTCTGATGCGCATGTGTGACAATATCTTTATGCGTAGAAAATCAGTTTAAGATATGAATATCTTAAAATGCATTTGACATATGTGAAACTGTACTATAGATATATTAAAATATAAAAGAACTTATTCTGCCCCTACCAATCGCATGGTGTGCAAGATCCGACAGTTAAACAAGGTAAGAATTGAAGGAGTCAACTGCTGAAGCAAAATGAACAAACTTGCTCTGTATTAAAATTGCAATATTGTGAAACTGTGAAACCATACATAAAATCAAATGAGCCTAAAGTAATTTTACAAAAGAAGCACAATCACCTCAGATAAATCAAAATGTATCAAATAAAACATAATCAATGACTTATCTGTTTCTTTAACCAGTTGCACCATGTAAAACCACCCCACATAGTTATTGATTTTGCTCTGCTACTTTAACACAAAAACATATGCAAAGACATACATACATACATTGTAAAGAGGTTAAAAGAATAATGTTGTCGAATTACTTATGAGCAATGCTTTCTGGAGGTTCAGTATAGGCAGTTGGTTTGAAACTACATCACATTAGTAAAAGGATGGAATGTGATTGTACTGCTGAGGACAGAATGTGAGTGCATTGCTAAGGATGACTCAGGATTGCATTGTTACAAAAGAGGCTGCAAAGCCATGACAATGACTGGTAAAAATATCAGGTTGGAACATATGATAAGACTATATGAAGGAACATGGGACCTGGCCTCTTGGCAACTTAGGGTTTGGAATCCAATACAATATGCAAAAAGTGTCCAGTGTCCAGTCCTCCTAAAATGCATCGTATCAGTCAGAAAATTGATGGATTGTTGGCCTTTAGTAAATCTTGAACAGCAAATGCACTTATTTTGAGCTGCTGGTGAAACTCAGTAAAACAGAGGTGATTCAGATGCTTACAACAGCACTAATATGCAACAAAGTAAAATATAATAAAGTACCTGAACGAGATTACTAAGAGATGGAATAAAAACATTGAGAATGAATATGACATTATGCTCTGGGATAAGTGCAGTGGACTTGGCATAAAATACATTGGAGCTGAAAGAACAGATCACACATGCTAGAAGCCTGAGGCAGCAATAAAAGTGTTAATGATTATAGAGATGGAAAGAGTATATGATATCCCAGTGGACCATTAAATAGAAACAAAGAAAAATAATAGAAATGCATGAAAAAGGGTAGTGGTGGCCAGAAGACTTCACAAAATCCATGATAGTGATATCTAAATGAATGTAACTGAGTATGCAGATCATACAATGACAAGTATGATTTAACATGAGTTACTAATGATCAAAGCAGTGCTACACAAAAGATTATGAACATTATTTTAAGATTGTTCAGTCTATTTCAATGGGAAAATGCAAGGAAGGAAGTGAATCAAGATAGGCACTAGTGGTAATAAAGATTTCATGCAAGAAAGCAACAAGGATAAGTTCATGTGTTCTGTTGATATTGAGAGGAAAATAAAAGAAGGTAACAAAATAATGGTGGAATGGAGAGAGACAGGACCACTACTAAGTTATACTCACATCATATGTCTATGGTTGGAGCAGTAGGAGCAGAATCAGAATCTGTTGGTGTGAGATAAGAAAACTTAGTTTTATCATTCCTATTCTGTATTTACATATTTCTCCATTTTGGGTTCCAAAGTAGTACAATAACACATTATATCCTTAATATCGCACACAATATTTTCCTCTTGTGTTTTATCCCATTTATTCCCCAATTTACCTTTATTGGATGATATATTCTCGATGACATCTTTATTAGATATACATGCATGTTAATTTGCATAGATTTGTGCAGTATATACTGTATAGCCTGTAGAATTGGTCAAGAGGTTTATCTGATGTACAGTACATAGAAATATTAAAATTGCCAAGATGAGTGATCAAATAGAGTTTGACCATAGCCTATTTGAGGGTGACAGATGTCATAGTTCTAGCATCTAGGTAACAGGTACCCTCTTGTTATTTTCACACATTACAGTATCTAGAGTTTACATAAAATGCTATAATAAGCAAAAACACCCCAGGAGCAGCAATTCCGTTTGCAAAAACACTGTGTCAATAGGAGTGGTCATAGACAAATGGCCAGACTCATTCAAGCTAAATGACAGAGAACGTATACTTAAAAAACAACTATTAACCACAGTGGTGTGCAGAGAGTCATCTTTGAACACACAATACATTATGTACAGTTGTGCTTGAAAGTTTGTGAACCCTTTAGAATTTTCTATATTTCTGCATAAATATGACCTAAAACATCATCAGATTTTCACTCAAGTCCTAAAAGTAGATAAAGAGAAACCAGTTAAACAAATGAGACAAAAATATTATACTTGGTCATTTTTTTATTGAGGAAAATTATTGAATATTATATATTTGTGAGTGGCAAAAGTATGTCAACCTCTACGATTAGCAGGTGAAGTGAAATTGGATGACAATCAGGTGTGAGTGGGCACCCTGTGTTATTTAAAGAACAGGGATCTATCAAAGTCGGCTCTTCACAACACATGTTTCTGGAAGTGTTTCATGGCACGAACAAAGGAGATTTCTGAGGACCTCAGAAAAAGAGTTGTTGATGCTCATCAGGCTGGAAAAGGTTACAAAACCATCTCTAAAAAGTTTGGACTCCACCAATCCACAGACAGATTGTGTACAAATGAAGGAAATTCAAGACCATTGTTACCCTCCCCAGGAGTGGTCGACCAGCAAAGATCACTCCAAGAGGAAGGGGTGTAATAGTTGGCGAGGTCACAAAGGACCCCAGGGTAAATTCTAAGCAACTGAAGGCCTTTCTCACATTGGCTAATGTTCATGTTCATGAGTCCACCATCAGGAGAACACTGAACGACAATGGTGTGCATGGCAGGGTTGCAAGGAGAAAGCCACTGCTCTCCAAAAAAAACATTGCTCGTTTGCAGTTTGCTAAAGATCACGTGTACACACCAGGAGGCTATTGGAAGAATGTTTTGTGGATGGATGAGACCAAAATAGAACTTTTTGGTTTAAATAAAAAGTGTTATGTTTGGAGAAAGGAAAACACTGCATTCCAGCATAAGAACCTTATCCCATCTGTGAAACATGGTGGTGATAGTATCATGGTTTGGGCCTGTTTTGCTGCATCTAGGCCAGGACGGCTTGCCTTCTTTGATGGAACAATGTATTCTGAATTATATCAGAGAATTCTAAAGGAAAATGTCAGGACATCTGTCCATGAACTGAATCTCAAGAGAAGGTGGGCCATGAAGCAAGACAACGACCCTAAGCACACAAGTTGTTCTACCAAAGAATGGTTAAAGAAGAAGAAAGTTAATGCTTTGGAATGGCCTTGTCAAAGTCCTGACCTTAATCCAATCGAAATGTTGTGGAAGGACCTGAAGCGAGCAGTTAATATGAGGAAACCCACCAACATCCCAGAGTTGAAGCTGTTCTATATGGAGGAATGGGCTAAAATTCCTCCAAGCCTGTGTGCAGGACTGATCAACAGTTACCGGAAACATTTAATTGCAGTTATTGCTGCAATAGGGGGTCACACCAGATACTGAAAGCAAAGGTTCAAATATTTTGCCACTCACAAATATGTAATATTCTATCATTTTCCTTAATAAATAAATGACCAAGTATAATATTTTTGTCTCATTTGTTTAACTGGTTTCTCTTTATCTACTTTTAGGACTTGAGTGAAAATCTGATAATGTTTTAGGTCATAGTTTCTCTTTATCTACTTTTAGGACTTGAGTGAAAATCTGATAATGTTTTAGGTCATATTTATGCAGAAATATAGAAAATTCTAAAGGGTTCACAAACTTTCAAGCACAACTGTATTCAAATGGATAAACTCCCCACAACAGGTCCTACTCCTGTCAGCTAGGAACAGGAAGAATAGGCTACACTGGCACATGATCTCTAAAACTGGATGATTAAAGATAGGAAAAATGTCATCTGGTCTAATGATTTTTGATGTACATTGTAATATGCAGATGGCACCATTGAAATTTAGGGTAAACAGCATGCATACAGTATATGGATCCATTCTGCCTTGCATCAATGGTACAGCTTAGCTGTGGCACTGTGCTGTAACAGAGTGGGAAATGTTTCTTTTTACACCTTAGGCCTCGTTTACCCCAAACTTACTGCACAGTCACCAAACCATAATCCAGTTAAGCACTTTTGAGATGAGGTGGAACAGGAGCTTTACAGCAGGAATGTGAGGCTTAAAAATCTGCAGAAACTGCAACAACACAGCATAAACTGATAGCCCTGCCTTGAACAATTCTGATTGATCTGAAGATGAAATTGGGCCTTATCTGATACTAAATACAGTAGGTATAGAGTGGATGCTCAGTGTATGATTGAATCAAATACATTAAATATACTTGAAAATAAATAAGCACTACACTGAAAGAAATGATTGAATGTAAGGTTGCCCTAGGGTTTCAAAAGAAAGTGGTGTCCAAGAAAGGCTGCCATACCCTTTTGAAAATTCTGTTCAATACTAAGGATGTATTTTGTTAATTTTTATATATTATAATGGGTCTTTTAGACATTGTAAAGAGGAGGGTAATGTAGAATTCTTCCAAATGAGCAAAGAAATCAAAATGAAAAAGGCTAGTTCAAGAAAACACTTTTACGAGGATATGTATTCAGTCCAAGATAGTTTTATAAACAGCAGTTATTGGGTGAAGGTCTATTAAAATGATCAAGACTTCCAAAATGATGGTGCAAATCTAGTTCAATAAGTATGAGTTGAGAGTGGAGCCAAAATATTTGGTTGGTGCTTTGCAACCCCTTCCTTTCACAGGTGGGATCTGTTACTAGGTAGATTTTAAGAGTCAAAAACTAGAAAGATATATACAGTGTACGGCTGAAAATTATCTTAGTCCATTTCTGGCACAAACAAGAAGAATGTATTTTTTATTGAGTGGCTTTGACCACCATTTGGATTCCAAACAGTTAGAGCATTGAAGTAGAAAAAAAACATCTTGATGACCAGGAGCCAATAGAGATAATTGCCTAATAACACTGTGGAACATTTTAAGAAACTCTTAAAATCTTATTTTTTTAATTTTTCTTTTTTGTCGTTTCATTTTAGTCATACTCTTAATACCCTAGATATGCCTAGAATTAACAATCTTCAGTGAATCTGCAATCATTATTAATCTATACATCTCTTTGTGTCTTTTCTGGTTCCTCCGTGGTGGTATTCTACGCCACCACCATCTGATGAAAGTCCTGTGCAGTTACCTTAGGTGTCTGAATGAAAGCGGATAATCCAACTTATCACAAGACTCACTGCGCCAAATCCTCTTTGAAAAAGCCTAAAAAAAGAACAATAAAGAACCACTAAAGGTGGGGGTTGGGTGGTCCTTTGGCCTGGAAACCCTACAGATTTAGTTTTTTTCTCTGGCTGAAGTTTTTTTTTCTGTCCACCACAATTTTTTCAGCTATCTGACTTAATCATCGGACTGTCATTTACAACAACAACAATATTTATTTATATAGCACATTTTCATACAAATGATGTAGCTGAAAGTGCTTTACAGGGTGAAGAAAGAGAAGAAAAACAAAATATAAAAAATAAAATTAGGCAATACTAATTAACATAGAATAAAAGTTAGGTCCAATGGCCAGAGAGGACAGAAAAAACAAAAAAAAACTACAGAGGGCTGGAGAAAAAAAATAAAATCTGCAGGGGTTCCAGACCATGAGACCGCCCAGCCCCATCTAGGCATTCTACCTAACATAAATGACCTCAATCAGTCCTCATGGTTTTCAGTAACATATCTTTCCTAAGTTAAGTGTGCATCATTATCAATTTATCTTTTGTATACTGTGAATTCATTATTATTCTTATCTAAATTTAATTTGTCTTTTTTTTGCACTTAACTACTTTGACATGTTTTAAAGCACTTTGAGCAACATCATTTGTATGAAAAGGTTCTATCTATCTATCTATCTATCTATCTATCTATCTATCTATCTATCTATCTATCTATCTATCTATCTATCTATCTATCTATCTATCTATCTATCTATCTATCTATCTATCATCATTAAAAATCAGGAGGACGTTGACATTTTGCTTCAATGCCAGAGATCTTTTGAAATTGTTTCCTCAGCTAAAATAAACTGGGAAAAGAGCAGTGCTATCTTAGTGGGAAACTGGACTGGTTTAAAACCACCACAACTGGTTGGTGGCCTGCAGTGGTCATCTGGAGGTCTGTTATATTTAGGAGTGTTTCTTGGGGATGAACACTTCATACGAAAGAACTGGGATGGAGTACTGCAGAAGGTGAAGGATCGGCTTTCACGGTGGAGGTGGTTTCTACCTCAGTTATCCTACAGGGGCAGGATGCTCATCATTAACAATCTCATAGCTTCAGGACTGTGGCATAAATGCATTTGTTTAGAGCCTCCTGCACAGCTGCTTCAGAGTATTCAGGAAGTTTTAATCAACTTTTTTTGGGATGGCCTGCATTGGCTTAGGAGAAGTGTCCTGTTTCAGCCACTGGATGAAGGTGGGCAAGGAATTATAGATGTGGTCGGAAGAGTTGCTGCATTGTTGTATCCTTCTGAGCACCAACCATGGATGGATTTTGCATTTCATTTTTTTGATCACATTGAACACCTGAGACTTGGAAAAACTCTGCTGCTATGCCAGGTGAATAAATTTGAGATGTCGGACTTACCAGACTTTTATAAGAGTCTTTTTAGAGCCTGGCAGATGGTGACAATTAAAGGGGATGAGGACAGCCTGTCATTGTTCTGGGTTTTGGAAGAGCCCATTGTAAACAATCTGAAGTTCAGTAGTTCAGTGGGACTGTCTCAAACTTTTACTAATCATCTTAAAAGTGGAGGGTGTACAAAACTGAAACAGTTTATTGACTGTGAAAATTTCTGTTGGAAGAATGCAAAAGAAATTGCACAACAGATTGGAGTGCGGTCACTGCGAGTGGTGCAGACTTTTTTAACACAAATAAAGGCTTCACTGTCAGCTGAGAGCTCGGCACTCCTGAGAGACATGTTCAATGAACGGACTCATCCACCTGAGGATCCTGATTTTCCACCACTTTTGGTATCTCCTGTGGGTGACTGGACAACGGTGGAGCAGAGCAAATTTCTTTCAGTGCAGAGGCTGATGAACTTGCCTTTGCCAACGGCTACAGGGAAACAAATGTACTGGTTGTGTGTAAAGGTGAGACACCGAGACTCCCTGAGGACGATACCAGACATTCCATGGAGGAGACAGATCAGATGCACAGAATTCTCCGAGCCAGCCTGGAGGGCGATTTACAGTGGAGGGTCTTACATGGGATCTTAGATGTGAACTCCTTCTTGTCAATTATTATGCCAGGGGTGTCTGACAGTTGTTGTTTCTGTGGGGAAAGAGAAACTGTGTTTCACTGCTTTATGTTCTGTACAAGGCTGGAGCCATTGTTTAATTTAATAGAGAGGCTTGTTGGGGGATTGGAAATGGTGTACACCAGGGTGGGCTTTCTGTTCGGTTTTAAAAGAACAAAAAGAAATGTAAACAATGTAAATTTGGCAAACTTTGTTTTGGGGCAAAGTAAATTAGCCATTTGGAAAACCAGAAAGTATAAAATTGTAGGGAGTGGTTTACAAGATCCGATTGTAGTTTTTAAAATACTGTGCATCAGTCGCATTTTGATAGATTTTAATTTTTATAAATCCACAAAGAATCTTGACCAGTTTAAAGCAATATGTTGTGTGAATAGTATATTATGTGAATGTATTAATGAAGAACTGCGGTTTGTTTTTTAGGGGAGTTTTGTGGTTTCAGTTGTGTTTTTCCAAAAATATTTAACATGAAAATGTATTTATAATAATATAATGTGTAAGTTGTTGTATAGTTGACTGCTGTTTTTTTTCTGTCAATAAAGTTTTTTTTTGTTTTAAAAAAATATCTATCTATCTATCTATCTATCTATCTATCTATCTATCTATCTATCTATCTAGCTTATTAAAATCCAAATATGCCCCTGTGGTCAAATAAACATCTATTTGTGTAATACTTGGCATTTACACTGTGGAACTCCACCGTTGTACTAAGCCTCGTTTCCTGACGGACCGTTTTATGGACGGACCGGTAGTATCGGGCGAAAAGCATGCGTGGTGTTTATGTTAAGTAACGCATGTGTGTGTTAGTGAGAGCTGTCTTTGGAGCAACTGATATTTTTATATATTTATTAATATATTTATGTTTAAACACCATTATGAGAATAAGGATTGAGTAAAAACCTTTAAAATGCAAGTGTCAAGTGTAAACGATGTAAAGATTTACAATCTCAGTTGTGGAAAATCATTGCCAGAGGTAAGTACGTGGTTATGCCGTTTTTAAATGTTTTATTTTATATTAGTGTAAGCGAAACCACGCATATTTTCAGGAAATGCATACTATAAGAGAATGCAGTTCTTGGTTATAAACTGTAACTTTCAAGTTCGAACCATACCAATTTTTTAGTCACGTTTTTCTCATTCCAACCCGTCTTTGTAAACAAGTAGTAATCGGAATACTACCGACTAATTAGGCAACGTTAAGTACATGGTTAATTGTAGCTTTTTTTCTGCATGGAACTTTTTTTAGATCGGTTTGTACCTTAACATCCAGTCTTTCACAAGCTTTGCCGATGATCCAAATATACCCCAGTTTTACTTTTGTACATTTTATAACTTTCGCATAAACATGAGCATGAATTACATTTATACCTTATACATAGAATAAGAGACATTTCTAATTGTACAATTAATCGGTTTTATTTTACTACAGTGTAGATTGTGAAATATATTCCTGATATAGTGTGGCGTAGTTTTTAAAGTTTGGAACCGAGACCCTGTGGTTATGGGTTCTGATCCTGCTACTGACACTTTGTAACCGTGAGCAAGTCACGTCCGCTCGTGGGTCAATTGGACAAACAAAAAAAAATGTAAGGAATTGTTTTCCAAATGTTGTTAATCGCCTTGGAAAGTAAGACAAGTAAATGTAAATAACTCCAATTTACTGAGCGAGCACATGCCAGTTCAAAGTGCTCTAGATTCGCGACCAATCTGAGCAACCCTGCAAGCGACAACAGGAGACCATGATTGTTTGGAACACACATCTTTCCCAGTAACCTGAGATAATCACGAGTAGAATGTGGGAGCTTTGTGGTTTGAGTTCCTTTCTCTTGGGAATAAGGCAGCAATGCTGATCTCTACAATACCACCTTTAAACTTGGGGCTGAAAATGTTGCTTTCTGTGTACAATTTGTAGATATGCTTGTCTTCTCTTTAACTAGGGGGCTCCGCCCCCTGCTCGCTTCGGTCGCCAACCCCTGGTGTTGGGAATGACAAAGAGCGTGATGTATGAATGAGATATAGAATAGTGTGAAGGTGTAGATGATGCAAATAGAAAGCAAACAATAAAATGTGTGGCACAGTGTAAAGGTTTATTGGAAAATTTCTTTGTACACGCTGTTTAAGTGTAAAAGGTAATTCCAGGTCAGAACTTGTAATGTCAATGAAGATGGTTATTGTTGTGATCAGAGTCAAGTTTGTCAGAGCTTAGAAAGAGTTGTGTCTTTCCAGGAAGTAATGGAATGACTTGGGTATTTATGTTTTCCACATTAATATTTTTTGGACATAATATAGTGCGTTGTGTTAAGATAGATAGATAGATAGATAGATACAAAAGGGGCATTTGGTCTAATGAGATTGCTGTTCCAAATCTGTCTGTCAATAAGTCGTCGCAGATAAAGGCTTGAGGAATTGTAATAATATGTGGGTGAAGTCCATCTGTATTGGTGAGTGAACCATCTCCCAGTTGTAATAAGCAATTGTTATGATCTGTTTCTGGACATCGTATCTTTTTTACTAACTGTATCTTTTGAAAGCAATGCCAATTGTCTGCGTATTTTAAAGTGCACTGAACAATAGCTGAGCGCATGGCATGTGGAAGAATAGCTAAGCACTGTCTAAAATCTCCTCCTAATAAAAGTACCTTTCCTCCAAAGCGAATATCATTATTCATAAACGTTTGTAGAAGTTTATGAATGGTGTTGAGTAAGTGACTGGATGCCATTGTACATTCATCAATAATTAACATTTTTGCAAGACGGATGTCACGTGCAGTGCCACCGTTAATGTTCATAGTGGATACCGATTTGTAGGATCTAATGCAGTTGATAAAGATTTCACTTTCAGGTACATCGTTAGTTAGAAGTTTCTGTAGATATTCAGGATATGAATGTAAAGGAGGCAGTCTAATTTGACCCTTTTGACAACAACGTGTAAATGTATTACTTGTATTGCCAGTTGTTTTCTTCAGGGAAGTGAACTGAATGACAATGATTGCAAATGACATTCATTAATCCGAATGAATTTTCCTGGTGTATGTTTTGCTTGTGCCGTTTGAGAGGCGCGTTGTTGCATGTGTAGTATTTGGGACGTGTTGTTTTGGAGGTGTAATCGATTTGCCTGTGCTGTGTGAGAAGCCCGTTGTAGCCTTCCTTGCCGTTAACGTATGTCTGAGACGGGAGGTGTTTCGTTTTGAATCCGTGCCTGTTGCGATGCAGCACTTTGATTGATAGATTGCGTCATGTGGATCTAGGATGTAGATTTGTGCATATTTGCGTTGTTGATTTGTTTCAGGGTGCAATGTTCCAATGCGATGCAGTATTTGTGCACATATGCGAAAGCAGTATGGGCCATTGCCTTTTGGTGGCCTGATATTTACTCCGGTAGATGCAAAAGCAAATGAACTATTGTAGGATCTAATGCAGTTCATAAAGTTTTTACTTTTAGGTACATCGTTAGTTAGAAGCTTTAGTTGAGCTTTGCGTTTTTGGATCCGAGACATTTTTTCTTCTAGAAATATGGATAAGTAATAAGGAGTATTGCACTCACTGTTAATATGGAGCCTTTTCTGCGGTTGAACGGTTAATAGTGCCTTATTGTAATGAGATCCACCTATGCTGTATAGTGTGAATTGTGTTTGGTCCCGTTATCTGAGTGGTATCGTTTTGTACCTGTGATCGTGAATTCATGACTTGTTTGTTCTTGAGCGTGAGAAATATGGATAAGTAATAAGGAGGATCGCACTCACTGTTAATATGGAGCCTTTTCTGTGGTTGAACGGTTAATAGTGCCTCATTGTAATGAGATCCACCTATGCTGCATATTGTGAACGTGTTGAGATGACGTATGTTTAATACGGACGGTTCATTTAGAAATGGGGCTTTGTGTGTCATTTGTTATTTATGTTACTGTGGTCGTGGGTCTGAATCGTCGTTTTTG
Organism: Erpetoichthys calabaricus; assembly: GCF_900747795.2. NCBI lineage: Eukaryota > Metazoa > Chordata > Cladistia > Polypteriformes > Polypteridae > Erpetoichthys > Erpetoichthys calabaricus. The sequence continues at coordinate 62,841,482 of NC_041396.2, forward strand.
TGTACGTTTCGTGTGCTATGTCCATAGTCTGTCCCGTTTCGTGTCCAATGGGCTTTGTGTGGTGCTCGCGGCTTCTTTTTTTGTGTGCTTGTGGCTTGTTGAATCCTCCTCTTTGTGTGCGTCCCGTTTCGTGTGCAATGGGATTAAATCCTCCTCTTTGTGTGTGTCCCGTCCGTTGCTTGCTTGTGTGTGTGTGTGGGGGGGGGGGGGGGGGGGGGGGGGGGGAGGTTTGCGGGCTCTTTTTTTTTGTGTGCCAGGGGCTTGTGGAATCGTCCTCTTTGTGTGTGTCCCGTCCGTTGCGTGTGTGTTTGGGGGGGGGGGGGGGGGTATTGTGCTCGTGCGGCGCTGTGTGCGTCGCCTGCGTTTGACTCCTTTTTTCTGTGCTCACTCCTTTTTTCTGTGGTCTTGTCCGCCTCTCGCGGCGCCTCATTTCTTGGGGCGCCTGCGCAGTACGTCTTTGCGGCTACGGCCCATGGCCGGATGTCCCTGCGTCCATCCGGTTTAGCATTCTCGGTTAGTAATATGGATTATGGGTATTGTTTTTGTTTTCTGTTTTTGGTTCCATCTTGTTTTGGCAGGCAGATTTGTGTCAAAATTAACAAACTGGGTTCATCCCTCAGACTGTCGAAGCAAAGTTAGGGCTATATATGTATGTATATATGTATGTATGTATACATGTATGTGGGTACTGTTATGTTCCCTCTACAACCTACAAAAGTGATGTGCTTTACACAATAGGCTAATGTATGCTCTACGTCTGATTGGCCTCCAAAAACTCTTGTGAAGTTCTCTCAGATCCCCACTGGGTCAGTGGCAGCTCAATTTTTGCTACAGGAACGCCAGTGTAGTAGACCTTGTAGTTAAACCTGATTTACCTTAACCCATGAGCCTCTTGCTAGCAGGAACAGGACTTACTACCCCAATGCCCCTTGCTGTCCCTTTTTAGCATTTTTAGCTGTCTCTACCAATGTGGTACTCTCACTTCAATTCCAGAGGGTTAACAAAGACATTTCTCTGTTCTGTGCCATTTCTGATGTTCTCTCGCTGCCCCAACCCCATGTCAGCTTGGCACCCCTTGACAAAAGTAACCAAGTATCTGTCCTTGCAGTACTAACTCCGGTGTCTTGTCCACAATGAGTCCAGGCTCCTTGTCACCCTGAAACTTGATTAAAGGAGTTCTGTAAATAGATGGAAAAATGGGTGGATGTATTAAAAAAAATCAAGGATTGTCCTGTTTACAGGTGTGTTGTGACTAGTTCTTAATGATTGACACAAAAGGAGAGGGGAGCTAGTTGGGCACTAACACTGGTTAAAAAAAATAAACAGGGCTCTACCAGAAAATCTAATTATTGTTGTTAGGTGTCTTATTGTACTCTTTAAAGGTCAGTCATTTTCCAACCCCATTCTAGTCAGCACCCCGGTCAAAGGAAGGGCAAGTGTTCATTCCAGGGTTAGTTTCAGCTTTGCCTCTGATGGTGTAAATGTAGGCTGTAGATCCCTTGGATTTTTGGTAAAACAGTTAATTCTGAAAGTAGATGATTGGATATGATTTTTTATTTTTTTGCACCTCTAAAGAGAGTATCTATCAGAGATTAGGTGGTTACTTTCCACGATACTTGTAAAGTGATATAATAACTTGCCTATTAATTACGTACTTTATATTAAAATATAGATATTTCAGAAGCTCAAAGATGCAACAAGCTTTGATCACTTGTGAAAAACATTGCTCATGTATTGTTAGTATCCCAGAATATGCATTTTACCTTTTGTAATACAGTATTACATCTGTGTCGATCTGTTGTGATATGGCCACTTATTAGCCATCTACAACGCTATTCATGTCGTAACCTGCTTAATCCAATTCAAAGTTGCAGGGAGCCAGAACCTCAGTAGCATAGAGGCAATAAAGGAAGCAGTACTGAACAGAGTGATCATCCATTTCAGGGCACGTGCTATTATTTCAGGTCAGAGTTGCCCATTGGTCTTCTTCTTCTTCTTCTTTCGGCTTCTCACGTTAGGGGTTGCCACAGCGGATCATCTTCTTCTATATCTTTCTATCCTCTGTATCTTGTTCTATTACACCCATCACCTGCATGTCGTCTCTCACCACATCCATATACCTTCTCTTAGGCCTTCCTCTTTTTCTCTTGCCTGGCAGCTCTATCCTTAGCATCCTTCTCCTAATATACTCGGCATCTCTCCTCTGCACATGTCCAAACCAACGCAATCTCACCCTATCTGACTTTGTCTCCAACCATCCAACTTGAGCTTACCCTACTAATGTACTCATTTCTAATCTGTCCATCTCGTCACACCCAATGCAAGTCTTAGCATCTTCAACTCTGCTACCTCCAGCTCTGTCTCCTGCTTTCTGGTCAGTGCCACCGTCTCCAACCCATATAACATAGCTGGTCTCACTACCGTCCTGTACACCTTCCCTTTCACTCTTCCTGATATCTGTCTGTCACAAATTACTCCTGACACTCTTCTCCACCCATTCCACCCTGTCCGCACTCTCTTTTTCACCTCTCTTCCCCAATCCCTGTTACTCTGTACTGTTGATCCCAAGTATTTAAACACATCCACCTTCGCCAACTCTACTCCTTGCATCCTCACCATTCCACTGACCTCCTCTCAATTTGCACACCATGTATTCTGTCTTTTTCCTACTGACCTTCATTCCTCTCCTTTCTAGAGCATATCTCCACCTCTCTAGGGTCTCATCAACCTGCTCCCTACTATCGCTACAGATCACAATGTCATCAGCAAACATCATAGTCCACGGGGATTCCTGTCTAATCTCGTCTGTAAACCTGTCCATCACCATTGCAAATAAGGAAGGACTCAGAGTCGATCCTTGATGTAATCCCACCTCCACCTTGAATGCATCTGTCACTCCTACTGCAGACCTTACCACAGTCACACTTTCCTCGTAGATATCCTGTACAACTCTTACATACTTCTCTGGCACTCCCGACAATTAGGGATGCACCGATATGGGAATTTTGGGCCGATGCCGATATCCGATAATGTCTATGTACTTAGCTGCTGATACCGATACCGATATACATATTTATAAGATACAGAGAAAAATGAGACTTGATCTGTCTGGACAAGAATTACAGACAAAGTGAACATTTATTTGTATAACAAATTTGCACACCACATTCAATCATTAAAACAAATGATATCTGCACATTTAGCTGGCTACCTGTTGGTTATATGGGAACAGTTCTACAGGTTTTTGCTTTAAATAACTTTTCTCTCTTCTTTTTGATGGAACAAATACAACAAATTCAACAATAATCGACAAAATGAAAACTGAAAAAAAATGGTAAAATGTACAATTACAATGAAATAAGCAATACAACTTAAGAATACACAACCTTTGCAGATTATTTACAATCATTAAAATGGCTTCTGCTTCAATCACATTTGACTGGCTATCTGATCCTTTTTTTTACAGTCTGCAGTATTAAATAGTTTACCACGTAACATTTTTTCTTTCTTTTTTTGATGGATAAATCTAACCAATCTATAATTTTAAAAATCAGAAAAGCGTACAAACAGTAAAGAAATAAGTAACTTTTTTTTTCTGGAGGCTTATCATTTTTTCTATTTTTAAGCATGATGGGGAGGTTTTCTTAACTAACAAGAGCATATCTGCCTTGTCACAGGGAAATTCTGTTTCTCTTTCGTTGATCACATTAGAAGCCAAACTGAAATAATCTCTCGCTATCCACGCTAGTACATGGGGCTGACAGGAACTTGCGTGCTACTTTGGCAATGGTAGGAAACTGACTCAGTTGTTGTTCCAATATTTCAGTGGATTTTTCATTCCTCGGGATTGGTGCTTCAGAAATGAAATCCCCTGCACCCTGCCAAGTAGCATGCATACATATACAGTATTATATTCTGTGTCATCTTTCATATCTAAAAGATAGATCTGCACTTTTGGCTTTTAACCAGGGCTGTCAGATTAAGATTAGAATCCTTACAATAAAAATAAGTATATGGCCTTTGAATTGAATGCATGTCTGTATTGTATTTGCTGTTTTTTGAAACATTTTATTATTAATATTTTTGCTTTTCACTGTAGATCAGGGGTGTCCTCACTTTTTCGGCTTGCGAGCTACTTTTAAAATGACCCAGATCGAAATGATCTACCTACATTAAAAATTATATATACTATATATATATATATATATATATATATACTGAGTATACATTATACATAAAATATATGTTGTCATACCTTGCAAACTGAATAACCCTTATGGCACAATACACAATTCATACATTTATGGTCACTACAGTACTTGGATTTAATATCTTCATATGGGAAAAGGTTGGACTCGCATAAATAAGTAGAGCCGAATAATGCAGTCAAGCAGGCAGCACATTTCCTCATTTTTGGAACTTTTCTCTGTGAGTAAGTTCCCAAAACTGTCCATGAGGCCCCAGACTTCAGCTGAATGTGAAAAATGACGGCTGTCGATTAACGTCGATTTTAGTTCCCCTCTCCTTTCTCTTTTCTCGGATCACTTTTCGGAAGGAAGTCAGTTCGTAGTTTTTATGAACAGTTCGAAAGTGCCTTTCCACATTTTCCCTTGTTTGGAATAGCAAATGATCAGATTGACATATCAGACAAACGCACTTCGATTGTGACATTGTGAGTAAAAAATCCTCTTCCCAATTCCACATCCAGCCCATACCCTGCCCAAAACAAAATTTTTTTTTTAAATCCTTCTTTAGTCAATATAAATTGGAAGGCTAACTAGATCACAGCCCGGAGTTTTGCAGTAGCTCGCACGTTGATCGTGCGTGCGGGATGACTAGTGTGTTAGAAGAAAGAGATCTCAGACTGGCCGCCCTGTATGTCAATCAAGTGGCAAATGCCATAGGGAGGATATATGATAGACTAACGTTTAAAAAAATTTTTTTTGAATGCAACACGATCGACGCATTGGGCATGATCATGATCTGCTTACAAGTTGCTCATTTGCTTAAGAGACTCAGTTGAAAACAGGGTCTTCCATGAATGTGATTGGCTGTCCCACAAAAAGCAACGCAAAGAGAAATAAGACGCAAACCGCACTGGCACTTTCTAAAGACAATGTTCTAAAGAAAAACAAACAAAATTGTCAGTGATTGCTCAAACAAAGTAAATGCAGTCATTTTTTTTTCTTTTTTTCCTAGAGGCCAGAGGACCTTATATCCCTTTGTCTATTTTTTACAGTAAATAAACTGAAGCATTGTGACCCTTTTAAGTGTTTTACAATGAAACAAGTGTATTAAATGTTACACAAAATACTTGAAAGACCTCAACAAAGTATTATAATCAATTATTAGCAGACAGCATTTTTCAAAGTAACAAAAAAATGTAAAACGAGTTTGTGTATTTATGAAACTATTTAGTTAACACGCACCGAACAAAAATATGAAGCAAAGAAGCATAGGCTATAGTTGGCTTAGTCGCTTGATGAAAACTAGCAATCTTTAAAATGGTTGTGTTTAACACAGAAGATGCCGACCATTTAACTAATGACTAATAACAATATGGGTTAACAATTTAGAAATACGCATAGACTGATCCTAAAAAGTTACGTGCAAAAACAGATCTGTAAAATCCCACAAAAGTGTCCAGAACGTCTTAAGTAACATGAAGCCAAAGTTAGTGCGAGGTAAAACCAACAACCGCTCTTTTTATATTTGATTGACGTTTTTCTTTCTTGCCTTCCAAGATTTTGTATACATTCGAATTATGTTAGAATAGTGATATTATGTCCGACAGCCCATGTTATTTACTTAAAACAATGTTGTAAAGATCTCCACAGAGCTTTTTTTTTTTAACTCACCTCTGTTGTCATCTGGCTGTTTTCCCGAGGCATCAATGTGTTCTCTTCAAGAATTTCGTTGTACATTTCGAAGAGCGTGCAAGCCACTTCGTCATTTCTCTTGGCCCTTTTCTGTTGTGGACCATCTATCTGTGATTCAGTCGTCTGCATTTCGTTCGATGCAAGTTCCACCTGAGCTTGCAACATTTTGAATGCCAGTGATTTTACATCTGCATCGAAATAGCGGTCTTTGTATCTCGGGTCTACAATAGTGGCAACACAGTACATGGATTCTTTGTAAATCTCAATGAAACGATTGTTTACAGCCTCCAAGAGAGCGCTTTTACTGGTTTTTGACTCCGAAGTCAGTATGAGCACTTTTAGTCAACAGTCGTTTTAAGGCATTAATTGAGGGAATAACGTTAGAAGCCAAGGCTTCAGACTGGCAAATTTCTTTTGTCAGTTGTTCAAATGGAGTAAGGAGTGTGATTATGTTCTTGATCAAACCCCACTGATTAGGCGTTAGAGTTGCAGGTAACTCAAAATCGGAGGCATAAGCCCCAAGGGCTCTTTTCAGCTCCCAGCAAGCTTTGCAGCATATAGAATGTGCTGTTCCATCTAGTCGAAAACATCTTGCCTGAAGCATTTTCGGCTGCATACCAAGTTCAGTTTGTATAGTTTTGAGACGCGAGTTGGCTAATTGTGAATGCTTAAAGTGACAGACTATTTTTCTGCCGATCGCTATTGTATCAGAGACACTGCGCTGGGATAGTACGCCATCGTTCACGGCAAGCTGTAAAGTATGAGCCATACATGGCAAACCTGGGATCCCGCATTCCTCCATAGCCTTTGCAATGTTGCGTGCATTGTCTCGTAATACTACATGAACATTCTCTTTGGGCATTTTCCATGTTTCAAACATTCCTTTAAAGCTACAGAGAGTGCAGCACCCGTGTGTGATCCGGAGCATTCTTGGGCGTGCAAGATTGCTTTCTGCAATTCAAACTTGCGGTCGATCCACTGAGCAGTTAAACTAAGCATACTAATAGCACTCATATCAGATGTCCATATATCAGTGGTAAAGCTTATGGTTGTGACATCTTCAGCAAGGAGTGTGTGCACATGACTTTCCACAATTTTCTGCAACTCTGGAAGCGCTATGTATCTTCTACCACAGAAAATGGCTGATCGTCCAGAGCAATAAATTCCATCACCTCTTGCAAGTAATTTGTTTTAGCTTTAGGGTTATCTTTATCAAATTTCTTTGATTTTTCAAGTACACTGATCAACACGTTGAGCAACTACAGTTTTTGATTTTGTGCGCGGTGGCGCAGGATTCTTCCTCTTTTGCTCTGAGGAAATCTGTATATTTGTCGGGATGGCGGTGTCTTCAAGTGTGTAATAAGTTGGTGGTATTGAAATTTCGCACTTTGGTCCCTCCGCGCAAAACATTAGTCGGACAGTGTTGCAAATGGCATATTTTATTGTCACTCTCACTCACTTTGAAAAACTTCCACACCGCAGATATTTTCGCACAGTAGCCCAGCGTCGCCTAAATGTCTGGCACATCCGGAACACAGTGAATGCGTCATCAATATCGTTCGAATTATCGGTCCAATTTAGTCATCGGTCGATGCCAATAAAATTAATTTAACCCATTATCTGCTGATACAAATATAAAATCCGATATTATCGTGCATCCCTACCGACATACCACAAACTCCTCTTGAGGCACCCAGTCATATTCTTTCTCCAGGTCCAGAAGACGCAATGCAACTCCTTCTGGCCTTCTCTATACTTCTCCATCAACCACCTCAGAGCAAACATCGCATCTGTGGTGCCTCTTTTTTTTGGCATGAAAACCATACTGCTGCTCACTAATCATCACCTCAGTTCTTAACCTAGCTTCCACTACTCTTTCCCATATCTTCATAGCTGTGGCCTCATCAATTTTATCCCCCTGTAGTTATTACAGCTCCTGCACATTCCCCCTTATTTTTAAATATCGACACCAGTACACTTCTTCTCCACTCCTCAGGCATCCTCTCACTTTCCAAGATTCTATTAAACAATCTGGTTAAAAACTCCACTGCCATCTCTCCTAAACACCTCCATGCTTCCACAGGTATGTCACGTGGACCAATGGCTTTTCCATTCTTCATCCTCTTCATAGTTGCCCTTACTTCCTCCTTGCTAGTCCGTTCCACTTCCTGATTCACTATCTCCACAACATCCAACCTCTTCTCTCTCTCGTTCTCTTCATTCATAAGTCTCTCAAAGTACTCCTTTTATATCTGTTCAACCACACTCTCCTCGCTTGTGAGTACGCTTCCATCTTTATCCTTTATTACCCTGACCTGCTGCACATGTTTCCCAGCTTGGTCCTTCCTATCTAGCCAATCAGTACACGGTCCTTTTCCTCCCCTCTTTAGTGTCCAACTTCTCATACAACTCATCATATGTCTTTTCCTTAGCCTTCGTCACCCTCTCTCTTTACCTTGCTCCTTATCTCCCTTGTACTCTTCGTCTACTTTCTGCATCTCTTCTGACTATCCCACTTCTTCTTTGCCATCCTCTTCCTCTGTATACTCTTCTCGTACTTCCCCATTCCACCACCAGGTTTCCCTTTCCTCCTTCTCTGTCCAGATGTCATGCCAAGCACCCTTCTTACCTGTCACCCTTACTACCTCTGCTGTAGTTTTTCCAGCTGTCTGGTAATTCTTCACTACCACCCCAGTGCCTGTCTCACCTTGTCCCTAAACTCCACCTTGCAGTCTTCCTTTTTCACTTCCACCATTTGATCCCTTGGCTCTGCCCTCACTCTCCCTTTCTCTTCTTGATCTTCAATGTCATCCTACAGACCACCAATCCTATGCTGCTTAACTACAACTTTCCCCTGCACTACTTTGCAGTCTTCAATCTCTTTCAGATTGAACTCTTCTGCATAGGATGTAATCTACCTGTGTGCATCTTCCTCCCACTCTTGTATGTCACCCTATGTTCCCTCCCTCTTCTTAAAATACGTATTCACCCACAGCCATGTTCTTCCTTTTGGCAAAATCCCACTATCCTCTGACCTTGTTCATTCTCTCCTTGACACCCATACCTACCATCACCTCCTCGTCTCTTTCTGCTCCCTTCCACCAACATGTCCATTGAAATCCGCTCCAATCACCACTTTCTCTCCCTTGGGTACACGTTCATCACTTCATCCAACTCACTCCCAAAATCTTCTTTCTCATCCATTGCACACCCCAACTTGCGGGGTATATGCACTAACCAACATTCATCATCACACCTTCAATTTCCAGCTTCATAATCCATTACTCTGTCTGACACTCTTTCACCTCCAAACCACTCTTGACATACTGTTCCTCCAGAATAACCCCTACTTCATTTCTCCTCCTATCCACACCATGATAGAAGAATTTGAATCCACCTCCGATCCACCTGGCCTTACTCCCCTTCCATTTATGTCCTATTGCACGCACAATATATCAACGTTCCTTCTCTCCGATCATATTGGCTAACTTTCTCCTTTACCAGTCATACAGCCAGCATTCACAAGTTCCTACCCTCAGTTCCACTCTCTGTACCTTCCTCCTTCCTCCTTCCTCCGGACACATCTCCCCCCCCCCCCCCTTCTTTTCCTTCTTCTTCTTCTTCTTTGTCCAACAGTAGCCCAATTTCCGCCAGCACCCTGTTGACTAACAGTGCTGGTGGTGGTCTTTGTTAACCCAGGGCTCGACTGATCCGATATGGAAATTTGTATTGTTGTCCACATATTGATTTGGCAAAATTTTACACCGGATGTCCTTCCTGACGTAACCCTCCCCCATTTATCCGGCTTGGGACCGGCAAAAAGAAACACACTGGTTTATGCATCCCCTGTGGTATGTGTGGAAAAAATGAAGTAATTCAACTTTTATTGTAATTCATCCACATACTTACTATAGCATACAGTGGGGCAAAAAGTATTTAGTCAGCCACCAATTGTGCAAGTTCTCCCACTTAAAAAGATGAGAGAGGCCTGTAATTTTCATCATAGGTATACCTCAACTGTGAGAGACAAAATGAGAAAAAAAATCCAGAAAATCATATTGTCTGATTTTTAAAGAATTTATTTGCAAATTATGGTGGAAAATAAGTATTTGGTCACCTACAAACAAGATTTCTGGCTCTCACAGACCTGTAACGTCTTCTGTAAAAGGCTCATCTGTCCTCCACTCGTTACCTGTATTAATGGCACCTGTTTGAACTCGTTATCAATATAAAAGACACCTGTCCACAACCTCAAACAGTCACACTCCAAACTCCACTATGGCCAAGACCAAAGAGCTGTCAAAGGACACCAGAAAACAAAATTGTTGACCTGCACCAGGCTGGAAGACTGAATCTGCAATAGGTAAGCAGCTTGGTGTGAAGAAATCAACTCTGGGAGCAATCATTAGAAAATGGAAGACATACAAGACCACTGATAATCTCCCTCGATCTTGGGCTCCACGCAAGATCTCACCCCGTGGGTTCAAAATGATCACAAGAACGGTGAGCAAAAATCCCAGAACCAAACGGGGGACCTAGTGAATGACCTGCAGAGAGCTGGGACCAAAGTAACAAAGGTTACCATCAGTAACACACTACGCCGCCAGGGACTGAAATCCTGCTGTGCCAGACGTGTCCCCCTGCTTAAGCCAGTATATGTGCAGGCCCGTCTGAAGTTTGCTAGAGAGCATTTGGATGATCCAGAAGAGGAATGAAACCAAAATAGAACTTTTTGGTAAAAACTCTACTCGTCGTGTTTGGAGGAGAAAGAATGCTGAGTTGCATCCAAAGAACACCATACCTACTGTAAAACATGGGGGTGGAAACATCATGCTTTGGTGCTGTTTTTCTGCAAAGGGACCAGGATGACTGATCGGTGTAAAGGAAAGAATGAATGGGGCCATGTATCGTCAGGTTTTGAGTGAAAACCTCCTTCCATCAGCAAGGGCATTGGAAGATGAAACATGGCTTGGTCTTTCAGCATGACAATGATCCGAAACACACCGCCTGGGTAACGAAGGAGTGGCTTCATAAGAAGCATTTCAAAGTGGCCTAGCCAGTCTCCAGATCTCAATCCCATAGAAAATCTTTGGAGGGAGTTGAAATTCCGTGTAGCCCAGCAACAGCCCCAAAACATCGTTAATCTAGAGGAGATCTGCAGGAGGAATGGGCCAAAATACCAGCAACAGTGTATGAAAACCTTGTGAAGACTTACAGAAAAACGTGTTTGACCTCTGTCATTGCCAACAAAGGGTATATAACAAAGTATTGAGATGAACTTTTGTTATTGACCAAATACTTTTTTTCCACCATAATTTGCAAATAAATTCTTCAAAAATCAGACGTTGACCTCTGTCATTGCCAACAAAGGGTATATAACAAAGTATTGAGATGAACTTTTGTTATTGACCAAATACTTTTTTTCCACCATAATTTGCAAATAAATTCTTCAAAAATCAGACAATGTGATTTTCTGGATTTTTTTTTCTCATTTTGTCTCTCATAGTTGAGGTATACTTATGATGAAAATTACAGGCCTCTCTCATCTTTTTAAGTGGGAGAACTTGCACAATTGGTGGCTGACTAAATACTTTTTTGCCCCACTGTATGGTTGAATGAAATTTTGTTCCTTGCAGTCCCCGGTGCATGGGCAAAAACAATGTGTGGATTAAATGATTTCAGTAAAGGATAGACAGATGTAAATTGATAGACTTAATAAAAAAAATATGTTCTATTGCTGTTAATAACAATTAAGTGCACCTCTTGATGCTGTTTTTTTCCTGTCTGAATTTTACTTACTGTACCTGATGGGTTAGTAGCTTGTATGGAGTATTGATTAATATTATTATTTAAATAACTGTCTATTGTAACATATTTGTCAAAAGAGAGTATTAGAACACTTGCTTATATTCATGCTTGGTGTATTACAAATTATTTTTAGATGTTTTTGAAGATCTGAAGTGGAGAATTCTGGGAAATTCTTCTTTTGTTGAGGCTAAGATGTCTTAACCTGATCCATGGAATGTTTAGTGAAATCTAAGAAGTCTAGTCACATCATACATTAAACAAGGTGTTCAGAGTCCTGCTGTAGACGGTATTGTAATGGTCTTATTGCACTGTAGATTACCTTTTTAAAAAACATGATGCACAAATTACAGGAACGGTAAGTTATTATTGTGAGTAATCTTTTCTATGCCCAATGCACTATGTGGTCTTTTTCAAGTTGAAGTATTATTTTTATTTGGCTTATAATATAAAATAGTTTGAGGGGTTAATTTTAAGTTAAATAAAAAGATACAGTATGTTCCATGCTTTACAAAATTGGATATCAAATAATTTCATTCAAGCAAACTTTAGGTTGTAAGTTTAATTATATCAATTTCTTAATTTTTATCAGTAACTTTCTCTATGCATTGCAACTAAAATTAGTACAATTATTTTTGTTTTACTTTCAGTGGCTTTCAGACAGAAAGAAAAGAGCATTACTAAAGAAAGATGTTGGTAAGATGTTTTTGAAAATATAAAATATTTTTAATTCCTTGTACTTACTGTAGTTGTTGCATAGTAACATCAGTAATTTGTAATTAATAAGTTTTTCTTGCATTAAATCTGTAATTTCATGGTAAATTATTTTTTTAAGGATGGCTTCATGATACTCAAGGCTGAACAGCATGAAACATTACTATAGGTTTCTGGAATGTTTAGATATATGTAATCGGTTTTAATTTAGACATTTTGCAATTGTTTGTTTTAAACTAGCATCATTTCAGGTTTATGCATTGTTTAGTATTTTCTTGTCTTTTTTTAAGTCACAGTGGATCCAAACAAGAACCTTTTAATTTTAGTTTGTTATGTTTCTCTGCTTAACAGGGACCAGTATTTCCAGTAATTTTGAGTTAAAGAATTTTTTACAGGGCATTTCACATTTGCTAAAAATGTAAGGAGTGTTTTTTTACAGTCTGTTGTTTTGACGGAAGGATTGGACTGGCAAGTGATTTTTCAAAGACAATTTCTCAAGTTAACACATGAGTTTTACTTCTCATAAAATATCCAATTACTTGCTTTGCTAGTTCACTGCTACTGTACTGAAGGATTTCTGCAATTGTCATATTTTTTATGTTATGTGGAATTTGTTATTTCTATACATTTTAATATTTTGATCTATCTAATTTTTATTTTCACCTTTGGACTTTTATTGTGTAATGGCAATATTATAGATTTAAACAGATAGTATTGCTGTTTATAAATTACTTTTTTGATTACATTTTGAACTGTTGAGATAAAAAAATACTTGTAAATATATTGCTCTCACACATGAGTTACATTTTACCATTTTGTAGGTATTCAAAGGAGAATCGAGCTTATCCAAGATTTTAGCATGCCCACTGTCAGCACATGCATAAAAGTATCAAGGGATGGACAATATATCTTGGCAGCTGGTGAGTAGTGTTGAAGTAATCTACAGTTTTTGAGAATAGTAATTAAATGTTACCTCGAAATCGGGAATATATTGGTGTTAATAAAACACTGTGTTCATCAGTATATTAAAAATAAGTTTTCCGTAAGTGTTGTATTTTCAACTGTACAATTATACTTTAAGATGCTATTGTATTTGTATCACTCATTGCTATAAAGAAGTAAAATATGCTTGCTTTTTTTTTTGTTTTTGTTAGGTACATATAAACCTCGAGTTCGTTGTTATGATACATGCCAGTTATCTTTGAAGTTTGAACGATGTCTTGATTCAGAAGGTAAGCTATATTGTTATTTCAATGTAGTTTTGTCATTTTTGTAACAATGTAGGCCTATGGAATTCAGTTTGGAGTACTTTGGTTTTGAAAGTTGTAATTTTATTAAGTAAATTATTCCAGCTTACATATTGTTTACTTATAACTAGAACTTGATTAAAACAAATTTACTTCTCAAAAGACATTTCACAGCAAGTATATATACCTTAAATAGCAAAACAGTATGAATGCAACACTGATGTAATTGTTTCAGATACACGATAATTTTAAGTTCAATTCATTTTTACATTTATATAGTGCAATGAAATTCTTAATCTGCATGTATCCCAGAGACTAATTACAGTAGTATAGTACCAACAACAGAGTGAATACAACGCTATACATTAAATGCTGCATTAGCCATTGTGAAATACTGTGACGATGCGGGTTTGGCTCCATGCTCCCACCTGTCTTCTGGGAGCCACTCGAAATCCCAACACCGTTGGTAATGTAACTTGATGAGCTGTGCAATGAGGACTAATTACGCAGGGAGCAAGGAGACTGTGTAAAAAGTGTACAAGTGCTTTTATTAAACACAAACCAAAACAGTATCCATAGTGCAGTGCTCAAAGATTAATAAATAAATAATCCATAAAAACAGGGTGATAAAAGTGGAGGTTAAAAATCCAAAATAAATAAATCCCTTAAAACGAGGTTAAAAACAGCAAGCTGGAAGCTGTCATTTTTTTAAAAGCCCAGTGCCTTCTTCTTTTAGTTGTCGGCTCTCCTGCTTTTCCCTTACAGGCCTTGCAACAGGGGAATCACTGTACTTGCTGCCGACTTCTGGTCCGGTTGATGTCCCCTGGCTATGTACAGCTGTCTCACTGGTCTGAGACAGTTATCCCAGCAGCCAGGGTGCTAACGCTGGGGCTCAGCCTCCCAAGCCTCCCTGACTTCCGCCGCCTTCCGCAACGAGCTGTCAACCTTCTTGGTCACTCCAGTTCCTTGAAATCGCTCAGCTGGAGCGACCTCTTAAAACTGCCTCCTTGAGTGTCAGCCAGACACACACCTTCTGAGGCTCTACTCTCCGCTGCCTGCTTCTCTGCAGCAAGCCTACTCTCTCGCTCACTACCCCACTGGCTCTCAGCGCCTCCTGCCTTCTTCCTCTAACCTCCGCTCTCTCTTTTCTTCTATACCTTTATTTCACCCCTCCGGACTCGCGCTCCTACTACTTATAATGGGGACGTGGCACAGGTGTGGCGATTAGCAGCTCCCAGCCTCAGTTACGGACATGGTTGATCCCGCTCCTGTGCACTTCAGTGTGGAAACGCCCACTCCCATATCACACCGGGGAACTGCTCCGGCACTCTACCACGCCCCTCCTTAAGCCGCAAGAGCAGTGATTTATTTATTTAAAAACTAGCCATTTGTTTAGAGCCGTGAGGCCCGCTATACCATAAGTACCCTTTATCTAATTTGTGTTTTACATGAGGACCTGAACAATTCAGTGTCAAATAACAGAGAAATAACAGTAGCAGAGAAACTGAAGAGGTGAGGCTATATACAAGAAACAATCATGCAGTTATAAGTGTGAGTAGCTTTCTGACTTGCAGATAAAAATTGTCCCTGTATTTAATTTGCCGATGCTAGTGGTCTTGTACTGTTTACCAGGAGAGAGGAGAAGGAAAGTGACTGCAGGATGGCTAAGGTCTCTAGTGATGCTTTTTGCTTTTCTATTGCAGTGTATTAGAAAATCACAGCAAATTTGATCAAAATAGGCAATTTAGCCTAAAAAGCTTGCCAGGTCTATTCACCTTGATTCTCCAAAATAATACTAAGTTGAGATTTGAAGGCCTCTAAAGTCCTACTCTCCACCACCACACTACTTTGTAATTTATTCCATGTGGCTATGGTTATTTGTGTGAAGAAAAACTTTTTAACATTAAATGTAAAATTTAACCTTGAAAAGTTTACAACTGTGCTTTAAGTATAACCTAGCCCCTTGACTTAGATAGATACTTTATTAATCCCAAGGGGAAATTCACATATACACTTATACTCTACACATTGTACTATGTACCCTAAGATCTTAGTAGCATTTTTGATTGCTTCCTTACAGTGTCTGGGTGTAGATAGTAAGTCCATTGTGACTTACAAGTTCTTTTCATAAGGACTACTTTCATGTTTCAAACCTCCCATTGTATTTTAAATTCTAACATTTTTACTTCCTACAAGTAATACCTTATATTGACTTATTGTCCATTAAATTCCTTCTACCACAATTCTGTACAGAACTCTGCAGAACTTTGTGAGAGGAAAAAAAAAATGATATAAAGCAAACAACAAACCCCCAAACACACACAGTAACTTCTGGATTGAATAGTGGAGAGCTACTGCTGTCAATAACAAGCTTGTAGATGGAATTAAGATGGTCAGACCTGCCTAGATGTACATTTGAAAACAGCAGGTCCAGATTATTTTGTCCAAAGAACATGCTATTAGAAGTTTGTGCAGAATGATTCACCATTAGATTATTGATATAAGAGTGAATCATTTCAGTTGCCGATTTTAAAAATAAACATCAACAGGATATTGCATCCCTCTTCTAGGCAGTATCGTAGACTAATTCAGACAGCATTTCAAAGTCTAGATCTAATGTATCGGCTGTAATCATGATGTGCTCACATCTTATATTTCTCACCCACATAAGTCTCCAGACCCTTTCCTGCTTTTTCCACTGTGCTTGATCATATTAGATGAAAGCACGTCCAGCCATAATTAGCATCTGAAATAGGAGGTTTATGCCGGTTCATCACAGTAACAAAAATGCCACAGTACCTGAACTTGCTTTAACTTGCTATTAAATGTGACAGTTCTTTCAGCTGAAAAAGCGATTGAACATTCCTCGTTACAAGGAGGTTAGCCAGTTTTGAATCCATTCCACCTTACTTTTATCCACACTCTGGATCTTCACCTTTTCCATTCTTGGATGAACTGCTCTTCCGATAAGGTAAAGAGAGAGCTCATTTAGTGGTAATGATCACAATGCTATCAGCTGAATATGGGAATATCTAGTACATCCCAGTTTAGGTTCATCAGAGTCATACACAGATGTTGTAGACATAACGTATCCTTAGATCCACTATGCTCACCCTGTGAAATTACTCAAGATTGCAGCTATTTTGTAATTTATTAAAAGTCTTCTGAAAATCAAGGTAAATAATGTCGTAAGCAACCTCTCTGATCATATGCTTTTGTTAATTCCTCATAAAATTCCAGTACAGTAATCCCTCCTCCATCGCGGGGGTTGCGTTCCAGAGCCACCCGCGAAATAAGAAAATCCGCGAAGTAGAAACCATATGTTTATATGGTTGTTTTTATATTGTCATGCTTGGGTCACAGATTTGCGCAGAAACACAGGAGGTTGTAGAGAGACAGGAACGTTATTCAAACACTGCAAACAAACATTTGTCTCTTTTTCAAAAGTTTAAACTGTGCTCCATGACAAGACAGAGATGACAGTTCAGTCTCACAATTAAAAGAATGCAAACATATCTTCCTCTCCAAAGGAGCAAACAACTCAATAGGGCTGTTTGCTTTTAAGTATGCGAAGCACCGCGGCACAAAGCTGTTGAAGGCGGCAGCTCACACCCCCTCCGTCAGGAGCAGAGAGAGAGAGAGACAGATAAAAAAATCAATACGTGCCCTTTGAGCTTTTAAGTATGCGAAGCACCGTGCAGCATACTTAAAAGCTGCACACAGAAGGTAGCAACGTGAAGATAATCTTTCAGCATTTTTAGACGAGCGTCCGTATCGTCTAGGTGTGCGAACAGCCCCCCTGCTCACACCCCCTACGTCAGGATCACAGATAGTCAGCGCAAGAGAGAGAGAGAAAGAAAAGTAAGTTGGGTAGCTTCTCAGCCATCTGCCAATAGCGTCCCTTGTATGAAATCAACTGGGCAAACCAACTGAGGAAGCATGTACCAGAAATTAAAAGACCCATTGTCTGCAGAAACCCGCGAAGCAGCGAAAAACCCGCGATATATATTTAAATATGCTTACATATAAAATCCGCGATGGAGTGAAGCCGCAGAAGGCGAAGCGCGATATAGCGAGGGATTACTGTATACTACTGAAACAGTCTTCTTCATCTGAAACCATGTTAAATGTTTGCTAATATACTTTGTCTTGACATGTGATGCTTGACATTCTCCTTAATATTTACCTCCATTAATTTACCAGTGATTAATGTTAGTTACTTGAATCAGCCAAATTACCCCATTTTTATATAATGGGTTAATATTAGCTAATTTCCAGTGTTTAGGAATTTCACTGGTGTGCAGTGATTTAAAAGGTATATATTTTAAGGCAGGGGTGGGCAAAGTCATTCCTGAAGGGCCGCAGTGGTTGGAACAAAAACCTGCAGCCACTGCGGCCCTCTAGGACTGACTTTGCCCACCCCTGTTTTAAGGGGTTTATATACTGTGTGTACTTACTAATCTTTTTAAGGACTCTACGATTAATATTATCTGTCCCTTGCGATTTGTTAGATCTTAGCTTATTTCATCTAAACAACGCTTCTCCCTCACCAATTTCCAGATCACTCTCTTTGGTAGTTCTTGTTACAATTGGGAGGTTATTGTCTTCTTCGCTTGTGTAAAACTCAGAAAAATGTTAGTTCACAGCAGTCGCTATTTAACTCTGCATATTTAAATTCACCTTTGAGATTTCTTCACCTTCTCCTTGACCATTCCTTTACTACTAAAATATCAGTCCTATGGTTAGTACTGGAGTTTTCAATTTCCTGCTTCTAAATTTTGGCATAAATTTGTCCTGCACTATATGTAAAACACAGGTTTAACTACCCCACATTTCCTCAGCTGTGTGTACACTAAAATTCCTAGCTTTAATTTTATCACATTTAGGGTTTGTAGCATCTGCTTTAAATTTGCCCTATTACAATTAAATTCAACATTTTTACTTTTTAAATATGCACTCTATCAAAACACTGTTAAACATATTAAGATTACTAGATTTTTCTAATTCATTCGCATCCATCCCCTGAATCCCTTCCTGACTATTACGAAATGCCCCCTCGTTGTTGCTTTTAGCAAACATTTAAAAAAAAAATAGTCATTGCTATTCCATTGCTCAACTATTTATAAGGCAACCACAGTTAATTAAGTAATTAAAGACCCCCATGATATTAAGATCCTGTTAAAATATGTATATTTAAAATATTGTCTGCATTGTGAGTCTAATATACTACCTCTACACCTGGGCAAGATCTGCCTGTTTCTTACAATACTAGCTAGCAACCTCCTCCTCAAGTTTTTTACCCTGAGCTCAAGGTGCTGGATATGCTGGCATATCAAAGCTCTTGGGAACCAGCCTCATCGAAGCCAGCATCAAGCACATGTATACTCACACAGCTACTACTATCCACCTCTGTCCCATTGCTACTCACTTTCTTTAAGCTGCCTGATGAATGTGTTTTTGTCTCTGACTAGACTTTTCCTTATACCTGTTTTCACTAAGAAACTGTCTCCTCGACATTCCCTTTCTTTCTTACCAAATGCAAATATCAATACAATAACTCATTAAATGTCCCCTCTTTAAGTGTACTATTTAACATTCACTAATACTTGTTGTCTTGCACATGATGTACCGAAATTAACTGTTGTTACTACCTTTATGACTGGAAAACTCACTTACTGTTTACAATTAACAGATATGAAGAAGTTTACTTAATTATATGAACTGAACTTGAGAGAGGTGGGAACCACTAGTATTCTGTGTCAGATTTACCACCCTATGTACTTCTCTGCTTTTCTGAGCTGAGAAAGTACTGTGCCAGGCTGTAATGCAGCCAGTGAGAGCAGACTCACAAATTTACCGGTTGAAGTTGATATGCATAGATGGAAGATTCTGGGCATTTTCAGAAATTTGAGGGATACATTGCATTGGTGTTGTTTCTTGACAGTAGTTGAGATATGTTAACTTGAGGTGAAGGTAGTCCAGTCAAGTCAATTTTATTTAAAGAGCACATTTAAAAACAATAGAAGTTGACCAAAGTGCAGTAAAATAAATAGATTCCAGAGCATGTCAAGAGATGAAATGACCACAACCTGAACCTTAGCTAGGATCAATCATGGGAGAAGACATCAGGTTAGTTTTAAGCCTCACGAGTATGCCCCCATGCTTTCCTCATCTTCTGTGATGCTTTCTTCAGGGCAGTAGGCAGGGCTTACTGCACAGATACACTGGTATACCCAGCAAAAAGGTGGAGGGCAGGTATACTCTGGCCTGCAGGATTCTAATTAAAATGTTCATCAACTGTCGATCTTATGTTTAAAAGAGATTGATGATCATAGACCAGCAAAGAAACGACATTGTAAATAAAAAAAGACACAAACAGGGCAATCAAAAACAAAACAGACTAAAATGAAGGCAGACTCAGATGACAAGCCACACATGCTGAGGTTTGTTTGTGTTTAACAAATAGAATTAAGTTTTTCGGTGAAAACACTGAAAATCTTTAGGCGAACACGAAGAACAGTAAATAATGCTGCCAGTCTGCACTTGCTGTATTTGCCATTTAAGAAGTACAAAATACATTTGCAGAGATTAATCAGAACTCTAAAGTCTAGGAGCTTGGTAAATGACTCTTAGGGCTCATTTATACTTTATGCTCAGAACACGTACACACACGCATCATGGCTGCCACGTTCCCAGTTTTCATTCGACGCCCAGAAATTAACGTGACACATGCACAAGTTGCAGTACCAGCAAAAAGTTGGGGGCGCAGTGTGATAAAAGTTGGAATATGACTTTATAGTCTGTGTTAACTATCTAAATGTGACAGAAAGCTTCTATGCGGACGCTACAGGATAGATGCGCGTGCTTCGATGTTTGATGAATGTTTTGATGTGGTGAAGCAAAATGCCGACATACAGATGCATTCGTGGTGCTTTTATATTCAAGTGTTGCATATTCCCGATCGTAATAACACTATACATTTTAAAAGTCTCACATACCATCTTTTGTGCCATCTTTTTTTTCTGGGGCTTCCTCTTGACCTGACAGCAGCAACAAACAGCAATAGATCACCACACAGAACACATTAATTGTATGATATTCTAACTCTCTGCACATTTAGAATCCTTAGATTTATACTTGTTATCACTTTCATGATGAAATGCATTAAAGTATGTATGTTATGTTTTACAGATAAATTGTTAATTTCATTTAAATAATGAATACTGTTAATAATTACACAAATGGGGGTGATACGGCAGCGGAGCGGTAGCACTGCTGTCTCACAGGGAGTCACGTCGCTGGTATTCCCTGCCTGGAGTTTACATGTTTTCCTGCTGGGTTTCCACGGTGTGGTGCGGTTTCCTAACAAAGATATGCAGATTTGGTGACACTAAAATGACGCTAGTGTGTGTGTGCTTGTATTCTGCTTGCGATGAGCTGATGCCCCTATCTCAGGATTGATGGATTTAATCATTAAACATCCTTTTCCGAGATATTGCGATAAGGTGTCATCGGAATTTAATGGGTGTTCCAGGCAATTCACAACACAGCGAAGCCGAACCTGTTCTCGTCATGATAATATCTTGCACTGCCACCTGGTGGATTCTTCCAGATTTACTTAAAGTACGAGCACAAGTATAAACAGTAAAATGCTTGCGTAGCAGGAGCGTCTGCAGGAGCATGCATGCGTCATGTCGCCTCCAGTATAAACCTGGCCTAATAGTGCAACAGTGCTAAGTGCTGAGCTGTTGTTTATGAACAGTACTCTGGCATAGCTGTTTCTTAATGGAGTAATATTAAATTAAGTCCTCCTTACTACATTAAAATTATGTGGTATGCTATAAATATTGTATGCACATTGTTGGTAAAAGTGGCATTGCCCTCTTCTGTACAGCATGACATAGATGCAAGCCTGAGCTGTTTGGGACAGGTATTAAATAAAAAAAGCTGAAACATTTAATCATTGCATGAAGATATATTTGGACAGATGCAAGCTTGTATTGTTTTTTTATTAACATCATTGAAGCTGATTATTGCTAAAACATTTTTCCTTTACAGTTGTTGCTTTTGAAATATTATCAGATGATTACTCTAAGGTAAGTATTCTGTTAATTACTGTTTTGGATTACTCTTTGATTTGATTCCTCAGTTAGTTATACAATGGTTTTTCCTTTATTTAGTTTCCATATATTTAATTTAGAACATAACTGATGTTAAATCATTAACTTATTGATCAACACAAGATTGTCTTTGTTTATGCCTTTAAAGTGTTCAGGTCCAAATTTTTCCAACTAATGGAACAACTCTCCCTTTTGCTAGCACTTTGTGTTTTTCTCCAGCACTATGCATCATGCTGCATTTTGAAATCACAGTGTCAGTTACATACCTTCAGCTTTAATACCGTTTCGTAGCTTTTCTCTTTTGTTATACTTAAACTACCAAATATTGTTATGGCCGATAAACATATACTTGTGTGGTGTTGGAACTATCAAAAAAAATTGAAATTGTTAAACATTTACGAAACGGCAAATGCACTTCAGGTATTGCACTTCAGGTATTGCTTAAATTTATGGAGTAGGAAGAGTAACAATGAACGGTATAAAGCTTCATGCTGATAAAATTGATAAATGTGTCAAAAATGGAAACCACTCAACGGTAATGTTCTTCTGCTTTGTAATTTTCTTTTTAAATTCTGTTATTATGTTTTCTTAATATGTTGTGAATATTGTGATGTGCTCTGCAGAAGCAGAAAGTGTAGAATGCTGTGTAAGTGTTAGGACTGGGAGAAGGGCTTTTGTTTTGTGATGGGTGGATTCGCCTCTTAGGAAATGAGTGACAGGAGAAGTTAGGAGAAAAAGGAAGGTGCAGTGGAAGGAAGTTTTGAGTATGGAGTCAGGAGACAATAACCAGGAGTGTTTGTGGTATTGAAAAAGACGGAACGTGAGTAGCAGGAGGTAATTATTGGTAGGGAAAGCTTTTTTTTATTGTTTCGGAGATGTGCTCTGTAACCCAGATAACGGAGTATAAGACAGGGCACCGTTTGTTACAGAACAAAGACTTCAGGTAAAATGTAGAAAACTCCAGTACCTCTTGAGTTGTATTTGCTTATTACGCTGGTCATTACAATATTATGTAAATTAATTAATTGTGTATTTTCTAAATTATTTTTTGTTTATATAGTTTTTTTTGTTTGTTTTTGGTAAAAAAAAAAATACAACTATTCGCTAAACTAATCTACTGTATATCATTTTTAAAGTAGCTGTTCTATTACCCGTCATTTCTTTTATCTATTACAGCCTTGGTACTTCTAATGGCCAAAATACATTTAAGGATGGTCTTAAGTCATGCCTTTTGAAACACTTGATTTTTTTTTTTTTTTTGTTGCAATATATGCCTTTTTTTTTTTTTTTTTTTTTTTTTTTTTTAGCACAATTTTTTGTTTTAAAATGTTAAGTTATTGTTCTACTTTGAGGTGTCTTTTGTCATTGAATTTGTTATTTTGTACAGTTTACTAACTCTTATTATTTATTAACATTTCACATAGCCTTCAGTTGTGTTCACTTTTCTTTATATCTTAAGAAGTTAAGTTAACATGTCCCATGGTCATTTTCAACAGCTTGTCTTCTTGCACTGTGATCGTTATGTTGAATTTCATTCGCAACATGGTTTTTACTACAAGACACGTATTCCAAAGTTTGGTAGAGATTTTTCATATCACTACCCATCATGTGATTTATACTTTGTTGGTGCAAGGTAAGGGGAAAATGAATACTGTCAGATCATATTACTAAACATTTTATTCTTTATGTATGGAATTTTATAAATAAAATGTTTAAGTTGCTTATATGTTGAATAGCTAGCAGTGTTCTAGAAACCACATTATCATATACTGTTTGTTTGAGGCCACCCCTGTAATCATGATGTAGTTGAGTGTTTTTATTCTTCCATGTGCCACTTTTTGTGTTCTTTTAATTCAGTAGCATTTGAATTTAAAAAATAATCCAGACTAGCATATACATCACATATGCAATAGCAAGAAAATTATGTAAATCCTTTGGAAATATTCACATTTATGTACAAGTTTGTCTTAAAATATGGACTGATCTTTGTCTAAGTTAAAATAATGAACATACAACTGATTTAACTGATAATACGCAAATTACTGTTTTTCTTGGACATATTGAATACATCATTCAAACATTTACAGTCTAGTTGTGTATCTCTAGGCAAATGACTTCAACAAAAGCAAACTAGAGTCAGCAAACGTAGAGTCCAGTCATTTAAACAAAATTAGAGTCATTCTTTAGAAAAAACTTTGAATTCAGAGTTTAGATATTCATCAGTCCACAGTTTGACAAATTGTGTAAAACTGGAGACAATTTAGTACTGTGGCCCACTTTCCCAGCCAAAACGGCTCAAAAAACACAATGCAGACTTACTAAACGAGTTTAAAAAAAAGAAAAATGTTTGTTGGAATCATTGGAATAGGTTAATATCTCTTTGGTGTCTATGGCAGGATACCAAGGAATAGCTGCTTTTTAAAAATCATGCATGCCTGAAGTTTGCTAATGACTGCTTTGACACTCCCAAAACTACTGGGAAAATGTCTGTGGAGTGATGAAACTAAGGTTAATATGTCCAAGAAGTATATGCAGTAGTACATATTGCATAAAAAGGGCAACGTATACCAGCATGTAAAAATATTCCCAACAAGAAAATATTAAGACTGCTTTGCTGCCTTGGGCTTGGATAGCTGGCTATCATAAACACAGAAATTAATTTTTCCCTTAATCATGGGGTCTTACAGACTAATGTCAGGATTCACACCATACATTCTCAAAATAAGGCTGTGTTGAAACAGTTTTCTTTGGAGGAATGGTCCGAAATTTCCCCAAAGTATTTTGCAGGTTTGATTTGAAGCTACCAAAAGCATTTGTTAGAGGTTACTACTACTTCCAAAAGAGGTTCAACCAGTTATTAAATTCAACAATTCACTTACTTTTTTCACAGAACACTGTCGATTTTGATTGGTATGTTCAAAAAGACATGAAAGATTTAAATTGTTTTTAGCTTAAGAATATCATGTTTATCTGCACATGTGACTTTGATGAAGATCATATAATATTTTATGACCAATTATTGCAAAAATCTAGGTTCACATACATTATCTTTCCACTGTAAGATTGTCATGACATGTGTGCTACTAAAAGCCATTGAGTTTGTGTCATATTCCTAAACTTAATTCTTGGTGTTTGGTGATCAATTGTGACAGTGGTAATGTTTGTCACCAGAAAAATGGCTGGTAAATTAATATTTTTCTCATGTTTAATGCAAGCCTTTAAGACATTGTAATCAATATGAATTTTGTCAAGTTTAACTCTAGGGGGAGCTATATGTTTTCAGATTGTCATGTGAAATGAGCTAGATACAGCCAAAACACTTTTAAGGTAATTTTACATTTGGACATTATGTAATCATTCACATCATATGAATGTTTGTAAAGGAATTGTATTCTGATATTTTTATGCTCGCTAATGTTGGTGGTGTTGTGCTATGGTGACCAATAGAATAAAAAGTGAGATATGAGCTATAGTTTATTATTATTATTATTGTTTTTGCAGTTCAGAAGTGTTCAGGCTCAATTTGGAACAAGGGAGATTTTTGAATTCTTTACAAACAGATTCTGTGTAAGTACCTGGTGTCATACTTAATTGTTTACTTTGTACTTTTTAACCCTTCTGCAATGTCTCCTATAAGCCTTTGTTTACTTGAACTTAAAAATGTAACTTTGTCAGTGTTATCTTGTAGCTTGTGCACTGCTGTAGCAGTATAAGTCTACTCTAGTGTTATGCTTTTCTTCTAGAGAATGACAGAGTTAGCATTGTACATCTTAAGCATGAATTTTTTTAGACTTAGTGGTGCACATATTGCACTTGTAAAGCATTGTTCATTTACCATGACTTGATTATACTGGCAGTGTGTTTTCTTGCTGCAAGATAAATGAGTGAGTCTAAAAGTAGTTTCTTGTAAACAATCAAATAAGATGTCCTTAGTGATTGCGAGAGAAGGTTGAATATTTAAGTACATTTGGCTGGTAGCTTTAGTAATGAAGGCTGCTCAACTTACTGATGTTTCTTAAGGAGCCAACTTAAAGTTGGCATGGAAGTCCGAGAGAAGGGCATCTAGTAACTGTAGCTAAAGCCACAAACTGATTGCTGTGTCTTTGCAGTAATCTGAAGTAATATGAGATGCAAGGAAAAGTGAGCATCTTCTGGTCAGGTCTGGGTGATTTTCTTGCATGCACAAATATACCAGTAGCTCTGAATCATTTAACTGCAAGTGTCAATTTAAAATAACAAAACTGTCCACTGGCAACTTCACAGAGAGAATACTATGATCAGGTTTCATTGCATACAACCCTCATTACAGTTAAAGATGCACTTTTGCAAGTAAGTAAGAAAAACACCTTTTGTGGTCTCAATAGACAGTCAAGTGCAAATGTAATTTTCAGCATAATAAGCCCACAGAACAGCTTTGAATCTTATTTTCCACACTTCTTGTACTTCTGTTAGGGTATAAGTGTTGGATGTTCTTTTTCTTGGCACAATTTATTTAATTGATTCCTCAGAGATGATGGTAAATGTCAATAAATTTAAAGCATTTTTAAGTGATCACATGAATTACATGAAGATTTATATCCTAATTGTAGTGGAATCATTCATGATAAGAATGATGTAACTAAAAGGGCATGAGTGGTCAATGAATGATTTAAGGAGCATGATTTCAATGTAAACTATTTATCATAGCCATCTCATTTATCAGATCTACAAACAGTGAAACACACATCATATATTATAGAGCAGTATTATAACAAAGTGTCTTCTACAACCACAATCAAATCACCTGGGGCCTCATGTATAACGCCGTGCGTAGAACTCACACTATAACATGGCGTAAGCACAAAAGCGGGATTGTGCGTACACACAGAAAAATCCAGATGCAGGAATCTGTGCGCACGCATACTTTCACGTTCTTCCACTACATAAATCCCGATTTGCGTGAAAAGTAACGCACGTGCACGCGCCTTCTGTCCCGCCCCAACTCCTCCCAGAATTACGCCTCTTTGAATATGCAAATCAATATAAATAGCCTTCTGTGAAAAGACAATGGGAAAAGCACGGGAGAAAATATAAGAATTTCAGCGAATACCAAGTGGAGGCAAAGGAAAAACGTACTATTTGTTGGTTTAAACAGTGGTATAATCAACAAAAGGAAGCTGATCGAGTGACAGAGTGTTGGAGAAACTCGAAGGCTCAACTTCACAAAGTCGCACAGTGCCCGAAATAAAAAAGAAATCACATATCAAAGTCGCCGTGAAAAAGCGAGTCGTAGCCCACCGTCTAAGTGTCATATGAAAGCTTATTAGGGTACAGACAAAAAAAAGGCATACAGTGGGGAAAAAAGCACGAAATGTCAACTTTAATCTCGAAATTTCCACTTTAATCACGTAGTTTATTTTGCCATTAAAGTAGAACATCATAAACTTCATCTTAAAATCATTTAATTTACTAGTTTCTCAAATCCCATTGTAACTAAAGTGGCATGTTAAATGCTTTGTTCTGTATTTGATCTTCTATGTGCTCTATGTGTATGAATCACTACCTGCTTTTTAAACGGGCTTTATCTTTCTCCGACAGGACACATAATCCATTACATTCGTGATATTACAGCTCTCTGAATAATTAAAATACCGAGATGTATACGTGATATCTTTTTCATGATGATAGGAATGAAAGCATGTTATTAAACATGGGAACACGGTGGCGCAGTGCTTGTTCATGTCTCACGCAAGAGGCTTGCTGCGCCATGCGCAACCTTCAATGAAATAATTTATCACAGCAGTACTGTCTCTTTCAAACGTACTAACCTCCAATTCCTGTCCTTACTTTTCTTTCTCCAAAAACTCAATCGCCACACAATAAGCTATATAATAGACGTGTAGCCATCTGTAAGCTTAGAACTTCGATTCTTCAAAACTTTTAAGGAACATTGAAATATCTTAGTAGTACGTATTTAATTATTATATCCGTCTATCTTTCCAGTGTCGCGTCAGCACCAGCAAGAATACAGCGCAAGGCAGGAACAATTACTGAACTAGCTAGCGCTGCGGCACCGTGTCCTCACATGTTTAATTATTAACAATACAGATTATTTCAATGAAGTTAAAGTTTTATCTGTATAATATAATCAACATGTTTTGCTGCATTTCGTCTTAGAAATGAATACCGTCATCACATGTAAATACGCGCTTTATAAAGTGGCGCAGGTTGTGCAATATTATAACTGTAGTGCAAGTTTACAGTGGGGTAATTGTACTTATAAGTACAAACATTTCTACAAGGAGCACTTGATGGACTGATTTAGTGCCTTTAGAGTTCTTGGGATGAAACTGTTTCTAAACCGCGAAGTCCGTACAGGGACTAAAGCGTTTGCTGTGGCTCAGGCAGCGTCTGCTTCATGCTGTGTACCGATAATTCTCTTTCCAATCAGCTGCTGCTGTGATTTCCCACTCAGATACAGTGATATAAATACTCCGAGTGGTGCAGTGAGAGTAATGTGGAAAAAGATGATCTGCCGTGGCAACCCTTAACGGGATCAGCTGAAAGAAGATGCAGTGAGAGTTACAACGCTAAAGCAGTTATGGTATTTGGAATACTATGGCTATTCCCTGGACCATTATATTGCTACAGGTTAATTACAATCAGATGCATTACACTAATAAACAATATGCAGTTAATTTCAGTGTATTTATAAAGCCGCGCCAGGAATGTGGATTTAAGAAAGAAAGGATGATCACACAGGAACAGTAGCACTGCTTTGACACTGGGTGCCACCAGTTTGCAAAACCGGGCGGATAAATTGTGTACGCCAAGGAATGAGTTACCGTGGAAATGTGCGTGGCTTTACGCCAAGATTAGGTTTTATATATCGCGATTTGAGCGTGGAAAGGTTCGTACGCAACATTTCTGTGCGTACGCACCGTTTATACATGAGGCCCCTGGTGATAGATTTTCTCACAGAAGAATGGTTGCATATCCACCCAATAGAGTTCCTGACCCATACAGAATCTATGAAAAGGAGCATAGACATTGATTTGGTGGTCCAGTGCCCTACTCAGACATCTTGTTGAAGCATTTTCATTATATTGTCAATAACATAAAAATTTGATCACATAATATTGTTAATTATATGTAAACCCACACTTAAAAAATCAGATGTAATAAGACAGTTGAGCATAAACAAATTTAATACAGACATTTAATTTTTAAAGGTATTCTAAGGAAGAGGGCAAAAAAGCAAGACATTCTCTTAAAGATTAAGCAATTCCTAACTTGTTTGCCTAAATCACAAGTTGTATTCTTTTTAGCAAATTTATGTAACATCATTTTCCTTGGTAATAAAAATTTGGCCATTAATGTTTTTGCCATAACTAGTATTCACCAAGTTATTTACTCTGTGAACAGATCTTACATTAAAATGTTACCTTCAACATATAAACTTGAAATATTTTATTTAAATAAAATATAACATTGAAATAAAGCAGTTACTAATATATACAACAGTGGTTGCAGTCTTTTTAATGATGCTGAAAATTATTAATATGGGCTAGTACATATTTTAATTGTAATGACTTCAGTAAAAGTTCATAAAAATCTCTGTTTTGCTGTCATGTAATTCCAAGACTGCAGGTCAGGTCATGCTAAATATATATTATGTTACAAAGTATCTGCCAAATAATACAAAGAGTACACAAAATGTGTTTCGTCCTTATTGTGGCTTGTCTGGTGTATGCATCCCCTTACGGGGATCAAACGTCAGTGCCTAAGGTGAAGCCGCTGATGTTTTGCCATGGCGGCTGGTTTGCTTATTTGACAGGGTGAAGGTTCAGAGTATTACATTCTTAGGTCGGAGTCACAATATGATTATTTGGATGGTTACTCCGATGTTTGGCTGGTATAATTTTGACTCCTCTCCCTTCCATGACTCCCAAGATCTGATGGTTTACAGTATCAAAGGCAGAAGACAACTCAAGGAGAATGAAAACAGATGACATAGTTTAATCTTTAGCCAACCATGTGGATAGCGCTTTGAGTACTGAGAAAAGCACTATATAAATGAAATGAAGAATTATTATTATTATTATTATTATTATAGCATTTTGACAACAGTCAGCGGAGCTATCTCAGTTGAATGGCCCCACATGAAGCTAGACTGATTAGGATCAGGCAGATGTTTCTGCAGAAAGAAAGGAGAGACTTGAGTGAAAACGGTACATTTCATAGTTTTATGTAGTAAAAAGAGATGGTGATCTTTACAAAGTCAAAAGGTAGAGTCCACATTCTGTTTGATGTGGCACATAAAGTTTCCGAGGTTATATCTGTATTTTAATTTGCCAATCCACAAGCCAGTTAAAACCTAATTCTCTACTTAAAAAAAGATTAAACATGAAAGATTCCACATCAAAGGAACACATTTAATGTAATTCCAGAACCATGTTTCAGAAACAGTGCCTTAGTGAGTGTACATGCTCAGTTTTAATTTTCTTTTCGTTTTATCTTTCTTTTAACCACTTTATTCCCCTAATTGCTTTGAGAATTTTTGTTGCCATAGCTAATTAAGGTGGTTTATAGAAAAAATAGTTCATGCACTATGATATAAAAAAATATTCAAATATGTGTTTTGTGTTTATGTTGCCTAGGGAAAGCTGTGCTTGTGATATCAATCCTGTTCATTATCTGTTTTCTCATGGGACAATAGAGGTACTGTATTAATGTTTATTATTTCAATTTGAATGCACCTACTTTTTGTAATTATTTCTTTTTAGTACGTTGTTTTTCTTTTCTAAGGGAAAAGTGGAATGCTGGGACCCAAGAACAAGAAATCGAGTGGGTGTACTTGATTGTGCGTTAGACAGTGTGACGGACAACACAGAGTGGGTATTAACTATATTAATTTAATCAATGAGGTCTAACCACTCTACACTTAAATCCTGCTTTATATTTACACATTAGTCTGGTCTTTGGTAATGTTTGTGTTTATGTGTAAGATCTCTGGCATACAGTACATGTCTTAGACCAAGCCAGATTTAGTCTAACCTGTACATTCCTTGTTGAAACCAGATACCTGGATCAGTTTCACACCAATTGTAACTGTTGCTTTAAACTATATTCTCACTTTAAATGAGAACACATTTGTAACTATTTTGGTTGAATGATTAGGTTATACAAGTTTCACAAAATAAAATTGTAGCACACTATATGTGTGAGAGGAAGTGTTTTGTTTTAAAATAGAGGAAATTGTTTAGCAGTTTGCTGTATTGCTGTTACACAGAATCTCAGGCAGCAACTTTTGTAATTTGTTGAGGTATAGATTTAAAAAATCTTACTATATTTTAACACTTTTTTTTTTTTTGAACAGAAACTAATTCTCAGTTGTTTGTATTTTAGGGTAGAAGGTTTACCTTCGGTCTCTGCTCTGAGGTTTAAAGATGCATTGCATATGGCTGTTGGAACAAGCACTGGGCAGGTATTCACATCTAATATCTGTCCATAGTTAGTAGTGTCCTTTCTGGAAAGTTGTAATTTCATGTCATTTTTTGCTAATTACACTTCTCTAAAAAAGATCAGATCTAAGGAACTGCAAGTCTGTTCTTGTTATTTCTCAAATTTGACAGCTCTAGTAACAACATTCTTCATTTAGCAATTTTTTCTTACATTTAATATTTGTCCTGTATTTGACACATTTTTGAAATGATCCATAAAAAATAGTAAATGGGGGTTGTAATGTACTTCTGTTTTATTGTTGGTGATTCATGTGTGATTCAATTTTAACTAGAATCCTGTTTACAGCTTCACTTGCAGTAATGACTAAGGACATTTAAATATTTACTGCAAAGGTTTTGGTGAACAGAAGTTTATTTAAAATTTAAGTTTTTGTTGTTTTAAAGTTGAATATTAATAATGAGCAGTAAGAAGGCTATAATTGATTCATCTATAAACCATGAATGCTACTGCTGCTTTTTTGAATGAATAAATGAATACCTAATTTGAAGCTGTGCACAGTGTGAGAACAATAAAAGCTTAAAAATTAGAACTAATGAATAGACGTTTTGCTTTTACACTTTAAACGGTGGTTTAATCTTGGTAATATTGTATTTGGTATAAAAAGTAGCACTTTGATACTATTCTACAACATTAAGCTGCACTTCTGTTCTTGTTGTTTGAATACTGATAATGCTTGAAGAAAGGGAGAAAAGTGTGAACTTTTGCTCAACTGAAAGGAACAAAAATAACAAATTTTCTTATAATCATACAGCATCATCACCATGGCAGCATTTTGTTAATAAATATAAAGCTAGGTTTCTAGAATCATCTAGTTAAGTACATATCTGCAGTGTGTCTGGTTGTCGAAGGTATTGGACCACTTTTTATCTCTGGCATCATTATCTATCAATGGGATTTTATGGCTTGAGCTTGATTTCTCTTCCCATAAGAATGGGCAATGTTTACTAAGAGTGCTTTCCAGTCCTAATTCTACTTGCTTCGCCTGTATAGAGTAGTTTTGATTAAAAATGTAAGCAATTTCCTTTCCTTTTACTAGCTCAGATTATTAAGCAAAGGGGTCAAGGCTCTGTAATTGCATAGCAGCTTCCATGTATTTTTTTTACTTAAGAATAAATTAAGTGTATTGGTTACTGAAATTACTGAACACCTTCCATGTATTTCCAGACACAGAATTTTACTTTATATGGAAGAACTTAGGGTGCATCCTACACTCAGTGATGCCATGTAGAAATGCTCACTTCACACAAAAGGCTTATTCACACATACAAGATACATGAACCTGCTGCCTAAAAACCTAGGTGCCATTGTTTGTGAATGGTCTAAATTAGTTCCAGTGACAGTCCCCAGATAATATTGTGCACACTGTTACACGGGTGTTAATCCCTTTGTAGCTTGCAGCTAAGTTTTGCCAAGTGCTACAAGAAACTAGAACATCCCTTGTCATTACCAGTTTCAGTATTATATAAGCAGAAATAGTGTTGTTCTTCCCGTCTTTCACAAGGAGAACATTGGACTTTGCACAATTGTTACAATGATCAGTGGTTTGTTTCTGAGATTAGAGGTACTGTTGCTTTTTGAAATGATCACTGTTATTACTGTTGACATAGTTTTCACAAATGTCTTTCAAATAACACTGTGACATGAGCAATATATTACAAGACAAATCAAAGTCTACTTTGATCTGAATCAGATGTAGTTAGTTAAGCAGATAGTTCACTGTGATTGCAGAGCAGTTGCAGGGAGTGTGTGTGTGTGTGTGTATACAGTGGACCCTTGACTTACGAACTCAATTCGTTCACGAGGGCTGGTTGTAACTCAAGTTGGTTGTAAGTCAAGACTATTTTTCCCATAAGAAATAATGGAAATACCCATAATGCGTTCTGAATCTCCCACAGCAACACTTACTTAACCTTTTCATAATAAAAAGGGTTGTATAATGTGCATAATTTACCAAAACACCAATAATTTTTCTAATGTACTAACCAAAAAGTTATAAAAAGTGCCTAGCCTACCAGAAACAACAATTTCATACTCAACTCACCATTTAAGTTGACAGTTTTGGGCTGCAGGAGGAGAATGAAATGGAAGGTGGTTGTTTGGAAGGAGCCGCCTCCTTTCTTTGTAAAATTGTCGAGATGGTGGATTTCGACATGCTGTACATATTAGCGAGATCGGTCACACGAACACCACTCTCATATTTCCACACAATTTCCTTCATCGTTTTGATTGTGATCGCTTTCTTTACCTTCGTTACCTTCCCTTCCTTCCTTAGCAATTATCAAAATAAATGATATAAATCACTGCACTGACCGAAATTATGTCCACAAACACATGTATCTGGGCTCCGACTGATGCTCATGAACGCTCTCGGCTGTTTGTTTACAATCGCACAAGCTGATACACGTGACCGCATTCAGGTCGTGCAAGATGTTGTTCGTAAATCAAAACAAAAATTTTGGTCGTAAATCAAGTTGTTCGCAAGTCAGGCTGGTTGTATATCAAGGATCGACTGTATATATATTTACTATATATTTAAACTATATATAGTTTTCTGATTCACATTTTATTATAAGTTCGTCCACTTTGGATTGTGTCTGCTGTGGCGTTTGAGACGCCCTTGAAATAGACTTTTCTCTGGCATCTGCAGTGGACCGTGGAATTGTACGTCTTTTTTTTTGGTAGCATGGGTATATTCGCATAAAGCAGGAGAATTATAATGTGTTACATGGTATTACGTACAGAATATGCACCACAGCAAGATGAATTTACTTTATTTACACTACGTCGGAAAGCGAACAAATCATAGACATATATAGATAGACGCCGCATTCACTGTGTTGCCCAGTCGACACGATATGTCAGCGCGTCCGCCCTATTGCAAGTGGTAAAAGTGCCATTTAAACTAATACATGTAGACGTGGAAACTGGTTTTTCTGATGAAAAAACAATAATGTTTAAAACAGTATCATTTACATACAGTACAACAGATTTTGGTGAATCATTTAAATGTACT
This sequence comes from Erpetoichthys calabaricus, assembly GCF_900747795.2. NCBI lineage: Eukaryota > Metazoa > Chordata > Cladistia > Polypteriformes > Polypteridae > Erpetoichthys > Erpetoichthys calabaricus. The sequence goes on from NC_041396.2 coordinate 62,875,764, forward strand.
TATTTATATCTAATGTATACACTAATAAAGACAATTATTAAATACTACTACTAATAATAATTATTATTATTATTATTAAATAATTCCTCCCATATAAGTAATATTTCGCGGACTGCCTTCTTCCATCTCCGAAACATTTCTAGACTTCATCCTGTTTTTACGCAGCACAGTACTGAAGTATTGTTTAATGCCCGAGTCACCTCATGTATAGATTACTGTGATGGTATTCTATCTGTCATCCCACAAAAACTTATCCATTGCTTAGAACTTCTTCAAAATTCTGCTGCCAGGATAATAACCTGCTGTTCTAAATCCACTGAACATATTATACCGATTCTCTCTCTCTCGGCTTCACTGGCTCCCTGTTAAGTACAGAATGCAATACAAAATACCGCTCTTAACATTAAAGCTCTCCACAACCTCACTGATCTCCTACAGACTGACACCCCTCTTGCTCACTCAGATCCTCATCTGCAGCTCTAGTTTCTGTAACACACGTCAGACTCTGTTCTATGGGAGCTTGAGCATCTCTCATAGTGCTCCTGAACTCGGGAATTCTCTTCCTGCTCATATACGTCAGCTCGATTCAATAACACATTTTAAAACTGCCCTCAAAACTTTTCTTTTCAAACTGGCATACCAATTGTGAATTTTGCAGTGTTACTGGCAGTTATCTTTGTTTGTTTGCTAATTATTGATGTTTGATTTATCATTCTCTTGTTTTAATTTTACTAATGTTGTTTAATTTTGTTGTAAGGTGACCTTGAGTGCTAAGATTATAAAATAGGATTTTCTAATGGCGAAATATAACCAAAAGAATTGTTCAGCCTCACCTATGAAATGTACGGTAATCCCCCCGGATCTGGTTTGGAGCATACAGCGGTTTATACGGTCCCAAGCAGTACATGCGTGAGGCATCTTTATCCATTACTTCACTCCACAGCAGTGCCACTCGCAATGTGGCAGCGACACTGATGTACGATGGTGCTGGACATGCGGTGTTTAGTAATTCTATGCCTATGGTCGGCCTTCTCATACTTGGACACTTCCGCCATCTCTTGGCAATTTAAAGAAACATAGCGACTGGGAGCCGATCAAATCGGGCTACAAATTCTATGTTTGTGAAATCCATACTTTCTCTGCAAAGAATTATTTGTTTTTTTAAGTCCTTGAAATGATTTTGTTATCATGGCACTGATTTGTGCTTAAAATAGACCTTTTCGGCCGATGTAATGAAGAGCTTCCTGTTTAAACAGGGCTGCGAGACGTGAACTCAGCTCTTCGGCGCACCTCATTTGATTTTTTCCGGCAAACAAATTTTCAAAACAAACCGTATTTTACGACTGTAATCCGAGTCGGAGTAATAATTATGTTGGCATGGTCATTTTAGATCTGAGATCGGCTAAAATTTAAATAATGACCATGATTACTCATTTTGCCAATAGATGTCAGAAGTACAGATGCCAAAACCGAACTGCCCAAAGATAGATTTCGACGTACCAAGCAAATGGCGATACGTTCTAAATTACTTACGGTTCCGGAGCTGTCAAAGGGTTTAAGTCAGTTGACGATGTTAATCTTGGAAAGTACGCCCCACCAAACCAACATTCTAAAAACCAACCGAACTTACTGTTATCTGCTCGAACCAACACCGACTTACTATACTCTGCCGTCCAGCGGCATCACTGTAGCATTCGAACATTCTTAGCCAATCATGCAAAACTGCGTCCGCGTTTGCCATGTTATGTTCTAACTACAGAGTCCCATTGCATGGTTCTAACTTGTATTGAGTCGAGGTATTGACGTGAACACCATACATACGGTGAATTGATGCTGGTTTGAAGGCAAAAGGTAGTAACACCAAATATTGATTTGATTTAGATTTTTCTTTTGTTCGCTCACTTTGCATTTTGTAAATTGATAACCATAAACAATCATTATTTATATTTCGGAAAGCATTTTGTTTACAGCATTTTTTCACACCTGCCTAAAACTTTTGCACAGTACTGTATGTATGTATATATGTATGTATATACAGTTGTGCTTGAAAGTTTGTGAACCCTTTAGAATTTTCTATATTTCTGCATAAATATGACCTAAAACATCATCAGATTTTCACTCGAGTCCTAAAAGTAGATAAAGAGAAAATCTGATGATGTTTTAGGTCATATTTATGCAGAAATATAGAAAATTCTAAAGGGTTTACAAACTTTCAAGCACAACTGTACAGTGGAACCTCGGTTCATGACCATAATTCGTAAATCGTAAAACGATTTGGTCGTGAACCGAAGCAATTTCCCCCATAGGATTGTATGTAAATACAATTAATCCGTTCCAGGCCATACAAACTGTATGTAAATATATATATATTTTTAAGTTTTTAAGCACAAATATAGTTAAGTAAACCATAGAATGCACAGCGTAATAGTAAACTAAATCTAAAAACATTGAATAACACTGAGAAAACCTTGAACAACAGAGAAAACTAACACTGCAATAGTTCGCGCTATAGCACTACCAACCACTTTCTAAAAACACTTTTTTAATGAGTTTTAAGCACAGGGGAAAAAAATGATTTGAAAAAATCCGTAATTTAATAAACCACCAAGAAAAGTAACATTGCAACAATGCACGCTACGAACCGATCGCTGTAAACAGAAGTGAAAACAAAATCAAGCCCAGTGCATTCTTTAAGTGCCTTCCTACCTTATGCCTCCAGCTCTCTCTCTTGTGCTGCCTGTGTGTGCGTCTGTCTCTCTCTCTCGCGCTGTGTGTGTGTGTGTGTGTGTGTGTGTGTGTGTGTGTGTGTGTGTGTGTGTGTGGTGCTGTCTCTTCCTCGCTGCACAGGAAATTCACAGGGAGAGACTGAACATGTACAAACCGAAAGGGAAACTGGCTTGTTCGTATACTGAGTGTGTGGTCGTGAACCGAGGCAAAAGTTTGGCGAACTTTTTGGTCGTAAACCGATTTGTACATGTACCAAGATGTTCATGAACCGAGGTTCCACTGTATATGTATATGTATGTATATATTAGTGCTGTGCGGTATACCGGTTCATACCAAAAACCGTTTTTTATTTTTTTTATGATAAGGATTTTTCGTATACCGCAACACCGGTTTAAATTGCCTAAACGACATTCGGAACGTGGCGCAGCGGGAAACTATTCAAGTGGGGACCTTTTTCACTGATATACCGCTAAACACAGATTTGTTGCACAGGGGCTCTTTTTCACTGCTACTCCACTAAATAGGTAGTGGTAGTGTAGGTATTGCGCGGTGAAAATGGACAGAGAAAATTCCGAAACTGAAGCTGTATATGTATATGTATATATGTATGTATATGTATATATGTATGTATGTGTATGTATATGTATATGTATATGTATATGTGTATATGTGTATGTGTATATGTATATGTGTATATGTATATATATGTATATGTGTATATGTATATGTATATATATGTATATGTGTATATGTATATGTATATATATATGTATATGTGTATATGTATATGTATATATATGTATATGTATGTATATATATATATATATATATGTATGTATGTGTGTATATGTATATGTATATGTATATGTAGGAGCAGATCATGTCACAGAGATAGAGAAAAGCAAACAAATCAATAGGGCTGTTTGGCTTTTAAGTATGCAAAGCTCACACCCCCTCCATCAGGAGCAGAGAGAGAGAGAGACAGACAGAGTTTGTTTTTCAATCAAAAATCAATGTGTGCCGGTGGAGCTTTTAAGTATGCAAAGCACCGTGCAGCATGTCGTTTCAGGAAGCAGCTGCACAAAAGATAGCAACGTGAAGATAATCTGTCAGCATTTTTAGACGAGCTTCCGTATCGTCTAGGTGTGCAAACAGCCCCCCTGCTCAATCCCCCTACGTCAGGATCAGAGAAAGTCAGCGCAAGAGAGAGAGAGAAGTAAGCTGGGTAGCTTCTCAGCCATCTGCCAATAGCGTCCCTTGTATGAAATCAACTGGGCAAACCAACTGAGGAAGCATGTACCAGAAATTAAAAGACCCATTGTCCGCAGAAATCTGCGAACCAGCAAAAAATCCGCGATATATATTTAAATATGCTTACATATAAAATCCGCGATGGAGTGAAGCCGCGAAAGGCGAAGCGTGATATAGCGAGGGATTACTGTATACCAAGTAAATAATAAATGCCATGATTGCTTTTAAATTATTTTCTTTTCTTTCAGATTCTGCTTTATGATCTGCGTGCAAATAGACCTCTGATTGTCAAGGATCATCACTATGGACTTCCAATTAAAACCATTCAGTTCCAGGATAACTTAGATTTAGTTTTATCTGCAGATTCTAAAATTATAAAAATGTGGAACACAGAAACGGTAAGTTTTTGAGGAAATAGTATTTAAAATGATGATTTAGCATTTAGACTGTTTCTGACACATTACCAAGGATTAAGATTTTTTTTTTTTTTATCATTTAAGTTCAAAGTGTGTATAAGTTAAATGTGGTAAGCCAGGAAAGTATAAATTAGTTAAATGTAATGTACCTAGTAAAGTTTCATATTTAATTCATATATCTTACAAAGGATAATCTTTTAGTTCTGAAATTAACAATTTATTAAGAAACTTTTTTTTTCAAATTGAACAATATAGATAAATGTTTCTGTAGCAGAAAACTATTTTAAGCCCAGTTTTTTCAGCTTGGTTTTAAATAACCACATTGCCAAATAATAATCAGTTTTACTGAGTCTGTGGTAGAACAAGCCAAAAGCCATTTACAGTGCATCCGGAAAGTATTTACAGCACATCAGTTTTTCCACATTTTATGTTACAGCCTTATTCCAAAATGGATTAAATTCATTTTTTTCCTCAGAATTCTACACACAACACCCCATAATGACAACGTGAAAAAAGTTTACTTGAGGTTTTTGCAAATTTATTAAAAATAAAAAAATTGAGAAAGCACATGTACATAAGTATTCACAGCCTTTGCCGTGAAGCTCAAAATTGAGCTCAGGTGCATCCTGTTTCCCCTGATCATCCTTGAGATGTTTCTGCAGCTTAATTGGAGTCCACCTGTGGTAAATTCAGTTGATTGGACATGATTTGGAAAGGCACACACCTGTCTATATAAGGTCCCACAGTTGACAGTTCATGTCAGAGCACAAACCAAGCATAAAGTCAAAGGAATTGTCTGTAGACCTCCGAGACAGGATTGTCTCGAGGCACAAATCTGGGGAAGGTTACAGAAAAATTTCTGCTGCTTTGAAGGTCCCAATGAGCACAGTGGCCTCCATCATCCGTAAGGGGAAGAAGTTCGAAACCACCAGGACTCTTCCTAGAGCTGGCCGGCCATCTAAACTGAGCGATTGGGGGAGATGGGCCTTAGTCAGGGAGGTGACCAAGAACCCGATGGTCACTCTGTCAGAGCTCCAGAGGTCCTCTGTGGAGAGAGGAGAACCTTCCAGAAGGACAACCATCTCTGCAGCAATCCACCAATCAAGCCTGTATGGTAGAGTGGCCAGACGGAAGCCACTCCTTAGTAAAAGGCACATGGCAGCCTGCCTGGAGTTTGCCAAAAGGCACCTAAAGGACTCTCAGACAATGAGAAACAAAATTCTTTGGTGTGAATGCCAGGCGTCACGTTTGGAGGAAACCTGGCACCATCCCTACAGTGAAGCATGTTGGTGGCAGCATCATGCTGTGGGGATGTTTTTCAGTGGCAAGGACTGGGAGACTAGTCAGGATAAAGGGAAAGATGACTGCAGCAATGTACAGAGACATCCTGGATGAAAACCTGCTCCAGAGTGCTCTTGACCTTAGACCGGGGCGACGGTTCATCTTTCAGCAGGACAACGACCCTAAGTACACAGCCAAGATATCAAAGGAGTGGCTTCAGGACAACTCTGTGAATGTCCTTGAGTGGCCCAGCCAGAGCCCAGACTTGAATCCGATTGAACATCTCTGGAGAGATCTTAAAATGGCTGTGCACCGACGCTTCCCATCTAACCTGATGGAGCTTGAGAGGTGCTGCAAAGAGGAATGGGCAAAACTGGCCAAGGATAGGTGTGCCAAGCTTGTGGCATCATATTCAAAAAGACTTGAGGCTGTAATTGCTTCCAAAGGTGCATCGACAAAGTATTGAGCAAAGGCTGTGAATACTTATGTACATGTAATTTCTCAGTTTTTTTATTTTTAATAAATTTGCAATAACCAAGTAAACTTTTTTCACGTTGTCATTATGGGGTGTTGTGTGTAGAATTCTGAGGAAAAAAATGAATTTAATCCATTTTGGAATAAGGCTGTAACATAACAAAATGTGGAAAAATTGATGCGCTGTGAATACTTTCTGGATGCACTGTATATCAATGGAAGTTGAGGAAACTGGACAGTCCCATTTGCCAAATGACTAATTAATGGTCAGAAAAACCAAATTAGTCGATAATGACAACTTTAAATCCTGTACTAAAGTACTTTGAGTATTAAAAAAATGTTTTCTGGTTTTACATAAAACATAATAAAATCTTACGGCTCGTTTATGAGAAGAACTTTTCTTATTATTGGAAAATCATAGATTTTTAAATATATTGTATATTTAACGTTTCACTGTCACAACTGTTTATTTGGTTTCACAAGTTTCATTTTACCTTTGTACTGTTTACATAAAGTGCACGCTGCTTCTCCTTTTTAACCTTACTGTTACTGCAATGATAAAATGTTAAAACATTCCTCCAATATTTCTTGCTTATGTAGTTTTTTAAATGTCTATTCATTACCTCTGAATTTCCCATAATAACTCTTTATGTATGGATTTGTTGGAAGATATAGCTTTTTAACATCAATGGTATGTATAATGAAGTAAATTTTACATTTAAGTCTAATTAATGAGTCAGAGAAATGAAATCGGAGTGTTATAGGTGAAAATGCCATACCATACCAATAACATAGTTCATTTGTATAAAACATGCCTCTAAAAGTGGATAAAATGCAGTACCCCATGACCCTGAAAAAGGAAAGTAAATAAAGACTATAAACTTGCAGGCAGGTTTGGCTGACAATTGTGCTTATTATATTAATTTATGTAACATAAGACAACATTGCCAAAGTTGTTTAATCCAGTTCAGGGTTGTGGAGGACCAAAGCCTATCCTGAGAGCAAGACAGTAACCAAACCTAAATGGATCACCATTCTAACACACAGGATCCTCGCCTTCATACCCTCTTCTGCTGGGGAATTTTGGAATTAATAACCAAACACATCTTTAGAATGAAAATCACATTGTGAGAGGAATTTGTATTAGTGAGTCATATATTTTTCATAATGATGGATAAAAAGAATCGGGCATAGGATGTTCAAACAGAAAACAAAATATACATAATAATACATAATATTTTCTCTCCTGTTATATAAAATGCAAAGTTGACTGACTCACTCGCTGACTAACAAAACACTATATCCCATGTAATTAAAAAGCTGAAATTTGGCAAAATGTACATCTGTATCATTAAGTATCTGCTAAGAAAGAACATTTCAATAAATCAACATTTATGGGTATACCCTTCCCCCCATAGAAAAACTAAATACCCCACGACCACAAAAATGATTTGACAGATTTGATTTTAATTTGGTGACTTTATAGAAAAAAGAAAAACTTTCAGTTTGTTTTTTTTTATTTCTTCATGTTTTTTTCAATAATAATAATAATTCAAAATCATGTTGTACTGAGGGGGCTAATCTAACACACCACATCCTTTACTTGACACAGCACTGAAGTGATCGTGCATAGTTATGGGACTTGCCATGTATGCAAATGAAGCCACTAGCAATAAGGTATAACAAATGAAAAAGGCAAATGTTCTGCATAGGACAAAAAGTCAGGATAAGGGCTTAAAGGTATTTTCAATTTCACATACAAAAGCAATCACTTTCTGATTTCAAGCCCACCTCCACTCCTCAATATGATATACTAAAATAAATGTACTCTGATCTCCAAGGGCAACTGCTCGACTAAAATGTCATGTAAAATTTATAATGCATTGCAAGGAGAAACGAGATGTCAACAAAGTGTTTCCTATATGGTTTCACTTCAGCCACTGGATGGGATAATATGATTGCGTGAAGTGGAAGGATAAGGGTTCAGGTAAGCTCAAGCAAGACTTGTTTACCAAAACGGCTCATGAGGAGTTGCTAGGATTAGTAATGAGAAATACAGGAGAAGTGTATTCCTCAAGTCCAACACAAGCAGGTAGTGTCTGCATCAGTTTAAATATTAGCACAGCTCAGTTAATGCATTGCTCATGATCAAAAGGCAGAGGAGCAGACAATTGTACATTTACTTTAGTTCCCAAGATTATTTCTTTTTACCTGTTTTCTTTTGTACAATTCTTACTTTTCTCCTGTTTAAACCTCAGTCCTTCATAAAAAGTATTATAGTGACGTCTTTTCTCTGTCTACCAAGACATTACTGCAATACATTTATGAGGAGAAAACCAGTGCTTGAAGTGGGCTGGTATGAACCTGCCAGTACTCGTTTAAAGAGCCTCCAAACAATAATCCTGGCTGTTAGTTTGTTCCTCTTCAACCATTATAAAAAACAACCCCAAAATGAAAATGTTCATCTTATTGCACCGCCTAACTGTGCAGTCCCTAAATGACATTGCTATTTGTAGTAAGTTAAAGTACAACATAATTCAATGTTCCAACTTTATGGTCTGGCTATGGCAATGGCAAAAAAATAGAAGCTTGAGCAAACAACTAATGAAAAACACGAAAAGCAACGAAATGAGTGAATGATTTAAACATATAATAACAATAGTAAAATCTCCAAAAATTCCTATTATTCTTACTGATTACCTGTTTAAATTCAAAAGAACACAGTTTCCTCTAAAAGTGTGTTTTGTAGTGATCAACAAAATCCGTGGTTAGTCACCAGGAAAAGTAAGAATTGAAAAACGGCAGGAGTGTTTTAGTCTTATGCAATTGTGGCATATTCAAAAGCATGGCACGGTGGCGTAGAGGTAGCGCTGCTGCCTCGCAGTTAGGAGACCCGGGTTTGCTTCCTGGGTCCTCCCTGTGTGGAGTTTGCATGTTCTCCCTGTGTCTGCGTGGGTTTTCTCCCACAGTCCAAAGACATGTAGGCAGGTGCATTGGCGATCCTAAATTGTCCCTAGTGCGTGCTTGGTGTGTGTGTGTGTCCTGCGGTGGGCTTAAATAAAAATAAAATTTATTATAAAGGAGTTCATCTAAACAGAAGATACTGTACAGTAATCCCTTGCTATATCGCGCTTCGACTTTCGCGGCTTCACTCTATCGCGGATTTTATATGTAAGCATATTTAAATATATATCGCGGATTTTTTGCTGGTTTGCGGATTTCTGCGGACAATGGGTCTTTTAATTTCTGGTACATGCTTCCTTAGTTGGTTTGCCCAGTTGATTTCATACAAGGGACGCTATTGGCAGATGGCTGAGAAGCTACCCAACCAGAGCGCGTATTACCTATTAAATAAAACTCCTCAAATATATTGTGAGCATGGGGGCTGTTCGCACCCCTAGAAGATATGGCCGCTCCTCAAAAAACACTGAAAGATTACCTTCACATTGCTCTCTTCCTTGCTGGGCTTAAATGTGGCTGTTTTGTCAAGCGATATGCTTCCTGCATGGTGCTTCGCATACTTAAAAGCTCCACCGGCACACAATGATTTTTAATTGTTTGTTTTTCTCTGTCTCTCTCTCTCTCTCTCTCTCTCTCTCTCTGACATTCTGTGCTCCTGACGGAGGGGGTGTGAGCAGGGGGGGCTGTTCACACCACTAGACGATACGGACGCTCCTCTAAAAAAATGCTGAAAGGCTACCTTTACATTGCTCCCTTCCTAGCAGCTGCGTTGTCCGGCGGTGCTTCGCATACTTAAAAGCCCAAACAGCCCTATTGATTTGTTTGCTTTTCTTTCTCTCTCTGACATTATCTGCTCCTGATGCGCACTCCTTTGAAGAGGAAGATATGTTTGGATTCTTTTAATTGTGAGACGGAACTATCATCTCTTTCTTGTCATGGAGCACAGTTTAAACTTTTGAAAAATAGACAAATGTTTGTTTGCAGTGTTTGAATAAAGTTCCTGTCTCTCTACAACCTCCTGTGTTTCTGTGCAAATCTGTGACCCAAGCATGACAATATAAAAATAACCATATAAACATATGGTTTCTACTTCGCGGATTTTCACCTTTCGCGGGGGGGTCTGGAATGCAACCCCCGCGATAGAGGAGGGATTACTGTATATCCAGTTGACAACAATGGAAAGAAAAGCAAAAGCTTCAGTGAAAAATTACAGTTTTGATATTCTGATGAAATGGTCTGGTGTATCATACATTTTATTTTCTTCCCTAACTGTATACTTGTATTTATTTTCAAGGGAAAAATATTTTCTACAATTGAACCCGAGCGTGATATAAATGATATCTGCTTATATCCTAATTCAGGTATGTAGAACACATTGAATAGTCATAAAGTCTTCCAAGTGATGTTATATATTTGCTTTTGTTTAATTTCTTTTGTCACACATTTTTCTGTTCATGTTAGAATGATGTACAGTGCATCCGGAAAGTATTCACAGCACATCACTTTTTCCACATTTTGTTATGTTACAGCCTTATTCCAAAATGGATTAAATTCATTTTTTTCCTCAGAATTCTACACACAACACCCCATAATGACAACGTGAAAAAAGTTTACTTGGTTTTTGCAAATTTATTAAAAATAAAAAAACTGAGAAATTACATGTACATAAGTATTCACAGCCTTTGCTCAATACTTTGTCGATGCACCTTTGGAAGCAATTACAGCCTCAAGTCTTTTTGAATATGATGCCACAAGCTTGGCACACCTATCCTTGGCCAGTTTCGCCCATTCCTCTTTGCAGCAAAACTCAAACTCCATCAGGTTGGATGGGAAGCGTCAGTGCACAGCCATTTTAAGATCTCTCCAGAGATGTTCAGTTGGATTCAAGTCTGGGCTCTGGCTGGGCCACTCAAGGACATTCACAGAGTTGTCCTGAAGCCACTCCTTTGATATCTTGGCTGTGTGCTTAGGGTCGTTGTCCTACTGAAAGATGAACCATCGCCCCAGTCTGAGGTCAAGAGCGCACTGGAGCAGGTTTTCATCCAGGATGTCTCTGTACATTGCTGCAGTCATCTTTCCCTTTATCCTGACTAGTCTCCCAGTCCCTGCCGCTGAAAAACATCCCCACAGCATGATGCTGCCACCACCATGCTTCACTGTAGGGATGGTATTGGCCTGGTGATGAGCGGTGCCTGGTTTCCTCCAAATGTGACGCCTGGCATTCACACCAAAGAGTTCAATCTTTGTCTCATCAGACCAGAGAATTTTGTTTCTCATGGTCTGAGAGTCCTTCAGGTGCCTTTTGGCAAACTCCAGGCGGGCTGCCATGTGCCTTTTACTAAGGAGTGTCTTCCGTCTGGCCACTCTACCATATAGGCCCGATTGGTGGTTTGCTGCAGAAATGGTTGTCCTTCTGGGAGGTTCTCCTCTCTCCACAGAGGACCTCTGGAGCTCTGACAGAGTGACCATCGGGTTCTTGGTCACCTCCCTGACTAAGGCCCTTCTCCCCTGATTGCTCAGTTTAGATGGCCGGCCAGCTCTAGGAAGAGTCCTGGTGGTTTCGAACTTCTTCCACTTACGGATGATGGAGGCCACTGTGCTCATTGGGACCTTCAAAGCAGCAGACATTTTTCTGTAACCTTCCCCAAATTTGTGCCTCGAGACAATCCTGTCTCGGAGGTCTACAGACAATTCCTTTGATTTCATGCTTGGTTTGTGCTCTGACATGAACTGTCAACTGTGCGACCTTATATAGACAGGTGTGTGCCTTTCCAAATCATGTCCAATCAACTGAATTTACCACAGGTGGACTCCCATTAAGCTGCAGAAACATCTCAAGGATGATCACAGGAAACAGGATGCACCTGAGCTCAATTTTGAGCTTCATGGCAAAGGCTGTGAATACTTATGTACATGTGCTTTCTCAATTTTTTTATTTTTAATAAATATGCAAAAACCTCAAGTAAACTTTTTTCATGTTGTCATTAATGGGGTGTTGTGTGTAGAATTCTGAGGAAAAACATGAATTTACAGTAATCTCTCCTCCATCGCGGGGGTTGCGTTCCAGAACCCCCCGCGAAAGGTGAAAATCCGCGAAGTAGAAACCATATATTCATATGGTTATTTTTATATATTTTAAACCCTTGTAAACTCTCCCACACTATTATAAACATTTCCCGCACAATTATACAGATTAGTTGAAATTATGTATGTAAACACAGTTTATGTACAGTAAAACCTAAATATTATTTTAAAGATATCGAGCATCTCCGATATCACATATGTTACAGCCATTACGACAGACAGGCCACCAGCAATAAATACGTACAATGCAAGAAAAATTGTATACAGTAAAATGTGTGTACAGTGACACTAAACTATGTACATGTAATAAGTACTGTACGTAGATAATTAATTATGGTTACTCACCAACAATGACACGACGACTTGTCTGATAATGATGAGTTTAATTTTACTGCACAACAAAGGATAGCGTTACAGCTCTTCTAAAGGAGCCTCTTCAGGCTACTGTGTAGCACCGCCGTTGTTCTTCTTCCAGCACTCTTCAATCCAAATCCCTAATGCAGATTCCATCCAGACTACTGCCTTATCACGTCCACTTGCAACTCGTTTTGCGCCCTGGTTAAAGGACACTGCGGCCGTAGATCTTATATGCTTTTCCTCCTTTTTAAATAAAAAGAATCGTGGACTCATTGATGCTGTAATGGTGTCCTGCAGCGGTGTAGCTGTTCCCTTCCTTCAACATATCCAAAACTTTTACCTTTTCTGCAATCATTTGCATCTTCTGTTGGCGCTTGGACACGGCCCCTGAAGCAGTAGCAGGAGCACGTTAATGCTGAATGAGTGAGATGAGACTTCCTGGTTAATGCAGCACTCCGTCGCTGAGCCAGTCAGCAGCACACAGGAACTTAACTGCGTGCTCTGATTGGGTAGCTTCTCAGCCATCCGCCAATAGCATCTCTTGTATGAAATCAACTGGGCAAACCAACTGAGGAAGCAAGTACCAGAAGTAAAAAGACACATTGTCCGCAGAAACCCGCAAAGCAGCGAAAAATCCACGTTATATATTTAGATATGCTTACATATAAAATCCGTAATAGAGTGAAGCCGCGAAAGTCGAAGCGCGATATAGCAAGGGATTACTGTAATCCATTTTGGAATAAGGCTGTAACATAACAAAATGTGGAAAAAGTGATGCGCTGTGAATACTTTCCGGATGCACTGTATATTATTTGTTTGTTTTGTATTTAAAAATAGAATCCTAAGTTTCCATTAAAATAATTTCAAAAATTATTTTAAAATAGTAATATTCTGTTGTAATTTTAATTATTGTTAAAGGACTTAAAGAAAAACAATAGAATTATGTTATCATTTTAATGGTATTTAATTTGAAATGTAAATGTGACAGTTTAGGCATGTTTAAGTAATACTTTGTATTTTTGTTTCCCTTTTTTCAAGTTAATATATTGAAATACTGATTATAAAGTATCTGGGATGAGAGTAGTAAATGTCTAGCAATTAAGCAGTATATTACAAATGACTGTTTTTCTTTTTATTCTAGTCATGATCTATTTTGCCCTCCACAAAGTTTTATTTCTGCCCTGAAAATTAGCTTTGTTAAGGCATGTCATTGTAATTAACTACGAACCGTCAGAGTAGGAAACAAAGTAACACGTCATAAAGAGGTTAAACAACAGGGACAAACACATGGAGAGCAGGTTACAGAACAAAGCCCCCCTGCCCAGAGTAAAACGAGAAAGACTACGAACCATCTGACATGCCGCAAGCAGGATAAAGCGAGGTCAGAAATAAAACACAGAGTAGGAAACAAAGTAAAACTTTATAAAGGGATTAAAGAACGGGGACGAACACATTGAGAGCGGGTTACAGATGATGAAAACTGGAATGCAACAGCTTCAAAAAAACCTAGGCAAGAAACACATGCACACCGAGATACAGAATATAAAGGCAGAAACAACGACAGTTAAACGTCCACACCACACAGCGGAGGTACACAGCATGGTAAAAACCGACATAATACGGAAAGCACAGGCGTCGCCGCCATATTGTGAGTGGCACTAATGTGTGGTGAAAGCGCAGGAGGAGACATAGTAAAACAAGAGGAGTCAACGCCCCCTACGGAGTCCACAAAGGTTCATACATCAAACCCGAGATGGTACGGACTCGCGTCTGAAAACGCGGAAGCAAAACTGTCTCGGCTCCAAAACCAAACAACTCAACAAGTAACACATTTTCGACACCGACCCCGCGT